>NC_079448.1:55302293-55324793 GCF_903798145.1 Danio aesculapii | reverse complement strand
CACTAAAAATGAAAAGCGAGTGTGAGGTTTCTACACAGATGAGGCTGCGTTTCATTGCATGATGCGTTAAACTGACCACCGTTATGCTCGTTTTGTTTCTACTAAAACTAACATGATTATTAGTTGACGCTCCCTCCAGATCTCCTTCAGATTGGTCCGCTAGTGATCCTCCGTGTGCTGGTTTGGATGTTTCTCTGTGCTGTGACCACGTCCTCTCAATGCTGTTGTCTGTAGTTGGCTCTCCGGATGTGCACCCGTGTTTTGGCTGCATGATGGTTTCAGATCGGTGAGTTTAGATTTTAATAGCGCGTCCAGACCTGCCTTTGTTCGTTACATCTGCAATCAAGGACTTTTGCTGATGTGCTACGGCGCTTTTCCATTGCTCTGTATGTCTGCACACATCCCGGTTTTAAAAAAAAAAGTACAGATGATGTTGGTCTCTGGGTTTGTGCTAGACTAAATCTCCCTTGAAGGATTCTTGAGATGTTTTTGTTTTGTTTTTCTTTCGTTCTCCGACATCTTGACTCTATCCAGGTTATATTCAACTAGAAACATTATCTTAAACATTTGGAATGTAGATTTATACTATACCATCAATGGCCAAGTGTATGTTGGCTTTCTGTTTTATTTTGTTGTTTTTTTATATTATTATTATATAATTATTATTATTATTCACTTTTGATACTGTGAAGATCTTTCATGCCGAAAGATTAAAACATGACAGTTTTGAAAAAAAAAATCAAAGTATAAAGTGTTGTGTTTGATTATTGAACTCATATTTTGGTATTTAATTTAAGAAACTTAATAAACAAAAGAGACCTTTAGGTGAGAGACTAGTATTAATAGATTTTAGTCGTTAAATTAAACTATTTTATAGGAGAAGGAGTCATTTATATTGGTATTAAATACATTTGATCAATTTATAGTTATAAATTTATCCTCATTTATTCACTCTTTAAGCTGACTTGACTGTAGAATGTTTAATATGGAGGAATAATATCAAATCAATATGTGATGTTAACTCACAATTGCAAATGTACATCTCTCACAGTAGGGCTGGGCCCATAAACGATATTCAATCGAATCATGCTTATATTTATATCACTAACAATGATAAGCTCTGGACTTTTTTACTCCTATATGATCTGAGAGCCAATCACACAGCAGAAATGTGCACTGGGAATCTAAAAGTGTGTTAATGATTAGAGATATGCAATATGTTATGCCGCTTAACGGACCTTCTAATCTTTGTGGCTTCAGTCATAGGATACTCTTAAATCTGGTAGCAATAACAACTTATATCGAAATATATATCGATTAGGGCTGCACGATATTGCGATATTATATGTATCTGCGATTATATATTGCAATATGAATACAGTTTCAGAAGATGTTTGATTAGCTCTATTTTTGACCGTTTCTGAGGAGTATAACGCCCTATTCACACAGGGTGTCACGCGCTTCCCATTCATTCGAATGGGTCACGTCAAGCGACTAAATTGTGGGTCCATCGGTAGTTGGGGAGTTTCTTCAACTTTTCAAGTGCCAAAGGAAGCGTCAGCCAATTAGACCGCTTTATGCTAATTCTGCTCAGACAGAAGCCGATTGCTGACTTGTTTTATTGGCTGACGCTGCTATGACGATCGCGTCTTCAGACACACCCTTCATCTATGGAAGGCCGTGGGGCAAAACATACTGCAACAAACTTAACACGTTAAATTGTGTGTTAACGCGTTGTTGCATATGTTTTGGCCCCAACAGCCTTCCATAGAAAGTCAACTATGAGCGGAAAAAACGTGTTGCGTCATTCGTAACTTTTTTTATTCTCAAATCAAACGAAAGCAAAGTCTGGGTTTCTGTTCAGATGACAGAGGTGTCTGTTGTAAAGACCACCACAGAGACTTTTAAAGATGAAGGAGAGACTAGCGTTTCAAGTTATCCAGAGCTGTATGACTGTACAAATCTTGAATATCACAATATTATTAAATTTCACAATTATAACAATTTCAACAGAATCACTCTCACACTATATGCAGCTGATTCAGTCTGTGCCTAGTGACATAAAAAGGCGCACCTAGCTACTGTTTTCTTGTCAACAAAAACATTGTAGATCGTTTCACGTTTATGGAACGTAAAAAACACGTTCGATGTGATCAGCCCCTAACGCCCTATTCACACAGGGTTTCAGCGTCAACGCTTGATGGATATGGAAGGCCGTTGGGGCCAAAACCGTTACAACATGTTAACGCGTTGGTTTCTACGTCTTGGCCCCAACGGCCCTTCCATAACTTTCTGCGAGTGCACAGCGCGCAATGGTAAAAAACGCGATGCGCAGCAGGCGGTTAAAATGTGAGGCGTTGCAGGATGCATAAGCAGCGCCAAGAGCATAGAGTCACCAAGAGGCGACACTCTAGTGTGATTTGGGAAACAGCCACTAGATGGCGCGGCGGCCATTTTGGAATGAAAATTCCAATAGAAAAACAGCATAATAAAAGTCTGTAAAATAAACTATTAAAAGTGCTGATGATTGTGATTGTAAGTGTTGTATCGTCGTCTTTTAGGTTGTATCTCAGCTTTAATGCACTTTTTAAATAAATAAATAATAAAGCAGCGGCTTTCCATCGCGACAGCAATAAGATCCAATACACGGATGATCTCTTTCACTCCAAAATGGCTGAATCGCGATGCTGTGCTGGGCGCTGCTGTTGCAATGGAATGTTCTATTGAGTGTCGCCTCTTGGTCATTCTAAGCTCTTTGGCAGCGCGCAAAACATTCACGGCTGTTCGAAAATCAATCAAAAGATGCGCCTCAATGCAAAAAGCTAGTTCGGTGTGATTGGCCACTAACAGTATTCTGCTACAGAAATAGAATAATCACAATGCAAAAAAATATATATTTTTTTTCTTACTTCTCTTGTTTCTAGTCCAAATATCAAAAAGAAAATATCTAAGACCAAGTAAAAATCCTGTTTAGTTTTCACCGTCAGTTTTTTTTTTTTGCTTGTTTTAAGGAAATGATCTGTCCGTGGGTACGTGAAATAATCTTGTTTTCGCTATGAAATGTAGATATTTAGGATAGAAACAAGACAAAAATTCTAAGTAAGAAATGTTTTTTTTTTTTTTGCATAAATCATATAAAGTCCATATAAATACAGGGATTAAACCTAACTCTGTAGCTCCGGTCAACTGTAATTCAGACTGGACATTGCATATCTTTGCGATGTGACTATTGTGCATATTCGCACATTACGATATCGATGCTGAAACCATATATGTATGTGTGTATATATATATTATATCGTCATCCTTCAATATGGAAAACAGTTATCGAGATGGTGTTTTTGCCATATCGCCCAGCCCTATATCACACTATATTTCTATTTGACTCTTGACTCATAAACATCAAGATATAAACTCTATATCCTGCCATTTTTTTCATAACTGCAGGGAAACAGTGAGAAAATCCTAAATATAATAATAAAACTGCATTTGTCAGGTCATAGTTGTGTAAAGTTCACAAAACCCTACTGAAAAAAACAGCCTAAACCAGCCTAGACTGGTTGCTGTGTTTTAGCTGGTTGACCAGGCTGGTTTTAGAGGGGTTTTGGCCACTTCCAGCCTGGTCTTAGCTGGTCAGGCTGGCAGATGATCAGCTAAAACCGGGCTGGGAACCCAGCCAAAACCAGCTATGACCAGCTTGACCAGCCTGGTCAAGCTGGTCATTTTCCAGCCTGACCAACTAAGACCAGGCTGGAAATGGCTGGAACCCAGCCTGGAAGTGGCCGAAACCCCTCTAAAACAGGCTGGTTAACCAGCTAAAACCAGCCAACCAGCCTAGGCTGGTTTAAGC
This sequence comes from Danio aesculapii, assembly GCF_903798145.1. Lineage (NCBI taxonomy): Eukaryota > Metazoa > Chordata > Actinopteri > Cypriniformes > Danionidae > Danio > Danio aesculapii. The sequence goes on along the minus strand of NC_079448.1, from coordinate 55,320,943 downwards.
TGTTTTTTTCAGTAGGGAATAGAGAGAGAAAAAAAATATAACTCTATGGCATAACTTTTAACGGTAAGGAGAAATATTAGAATCACATCATTTACCAATTATACTTTAGTTTCATTCAGTTTATTTTATTAAACTCGCTAGAAACTGCCTTACATAATATGGATAACTTTCACTTTATAATCCATTGTAAATGGATACTGAGGCTTCCTCCATTCTTTGTTAACACATTTAGAACAAAATAAAGAGGAAAATATCCACCATAGTTCATATTTGGTTGACTTTCTGCGAATACTGCCGCTTCTTGTAGCGCATAGACTAATAAAACAGTTTAGCGTAGTCCCCTGCAGGCCGCCGTAGCCTGCGTCCCCAGTACGTCACTTTTCCGCGCGGGTAGCGGTTAGAATGCTCGCTCGTATAACAATGCTTGACGTCGCTGTGTAATGTGACATTTTATTCTACTAAAATATTATCAATAATTCATCATTTTTAAAGCCAGTGCCGTCAAAGCATCATGGAAACGGAAAACCGACCCAAAAAGGTGAGTTTTGCTAGTGTGTAACGTAAAATAAAGCATCTTAATCGAGTAGCATATTCACACACACTGGTGATCTCTATTATTATATGTTTTTTATATTGATCCCAGTGTGTATATTGAAAGGAAAATGCATTTTAGCAGTGTTTATAAAGAGCTAGATGTGTGGAGTAAAGCGAATTACATTCATGTTTTCGATTAATTCTGAATTACTCGAAAGAGTTTACATTGATTATGTAAACAATTGCGATAATGTATATACAAAGGTAATTTACAATGGAAAGAGTGTTAACGAAACGTCTATGTTGAAAACGAATCAGTAATATGAACATATAGACTTTTCCAAGCTTTATGTTTTTACTTGTATAAATGTTTTACTTTGTTTCTGTAAATTACTGATAAAGTTGTTCATTTTGTTTAGTTAAAATGTAATTTAGAGATTTTTCAGACATGTTAGTTTTTAGGAAGAATTTGGGGTAGGAGGTAACAATGATTTTCAGTCACGACAACCTAAAATAAAACAGCATTTGACCATTTCCTGAGAGGGTTTTACACAAGTGTTATCAGAGTTTTATAGAATAAAATAAATAAGATCATTTAACTCAATCTGATAATTAAGATATCTCTTAATTGTATCGCTTTATTTTAAGGTACTATTGTTGTTATTAACAAACCATTAACTATGACTTTCAGCTCGGTAAACTCCTTATTAGCTGCATATTATAGTTAAGGTAGTAGTTAGGTTTAGGTATTGGGTTGTAAGTAAACATTGCTTTAGTGTAATATACATGTACTTAAAGAGTGTGAAACAATCGTCTATGTAAAAAATGAATCATTAATATGAAAATTTAGACTTTTTCTAGGTTTATAGTTGTTGTTTTACTTCGTTCTGTAAATTGCTGATAAGTTTTTCATTTTGTTTGTTAAAAATGTAATTTAGGGATTTTTTTCAGACATGTTTACCATTTAGGATGACATTTGGTGGATTAACCCTGATTTTTTCAGTCACGACAAATAAAATAAAACAGCATTTGACCATTTCCTGAGAGGTTTTACACAAGTGGTGTATCAGAGTAGAATAAAAATAAATAAGATCATTTTACTCAATCTGATAATAAGATATCTCTTAATTGTATCACTCAATTTTAAAGTACTATTGTTGTTATTAACAAACCCATTAACTATGACTTTCAGCTCGGTAAACTCTTTATTAGCTGCATATTAATAGTATTAAGGTAGTAGTTAGGTTTAGTATTGGGTAGGTAAGGTAAACATTGCTTTAGTGTAAATATAAATGTACTTAAAGATGTAAAAGAGTGTGAAACAATCATCTGTGTAAAAAAAAATGAATCATTAATATGAAAATTTAGACCTTTTTTCTAGATTTTTAGTTGTGTTTTTGCTTCGTTCTGATAAACTTCTGTAACGTTTCATTTTATTTTAGTTAAAAATGTAATTTAAAGATTTTTTTCAGACATGTTTACATTCACTTCAGATGAATTTGGTGGATCATGACAAATAAAACAAACACTTTTGACCATTTCCTGAGAGGTTTAGCACGTTTTTACAGTAGTGTTAAGATGATATGATTTGTTTTCTCTCACTCAAACTACTCCCAATAAATCCAAAGAATTGAGTTTTCAAGTTATCTTTTTTAACTATTGTCATCACTTTATTTTAAGGTACAATTCAGGCTATCACAGCCATCAGCAATCTCCTAATTATCTGCTTATTAATAGTTAGTAAGGTAGCAGGTTTGATTTTAGGTATTGGGTCGACTTAGAGATGTAGAATAAGATCACACTTTATAAGTACTAATAAACAGACAGTATCTTAATAATAGATAATAAGTCACTAGATAATGGAGAGAATTGGTACCTGAGCTAAATGGTGATCATATTTAATGTATGTGTGTGTAATGCTGTGTGTTTTGTGATTGTCAGAGAGTGTACTCAGAGAAGTCTGCTTCTGAGGGTTCAGAGGACGATGACTATGTGCCGTATGTTCCTGTAAAAATCAGAAAGCAGCAGATGGTAAGAAAGTAGTCCTTATTCAAGTTCACGCTGAGCTTTATTGTTATCCTGCTACATGTGTGGACATATAGAGGGAAGAAGTGTCATGTCTCACAGGACCCACGGTGCTACATATATAACATAATCATAAATATGAGCACCAACATGAACGTTAGAGCGATTTTAAACCTATGCATAACTAACAAACCGGAGCACGTATCTAACTATAATGCATAAACTATAAAGACTTAACACACAAGCTAAGACAGGACTGTGCAAATACTTTTACATTGGACAGAACAATATTGTGCAACGCAGGTATTTTAGTGTTGAAGAAAACAAGTTGTGCAGCATGATTTGTGGTACATTCATAGGGAAACATTGTTTTCCTTAATAAGTCTTGTAAGGTGGAGTTTAAGTAAAGTGTCTGGTGCATATGGAGAGAAGAGGGTTTCTACAGGTGGTTTGTCAAGCCCACTCAGAAATGGAGGATTTTGTGTGTAGGGATGAGGGGAGAGAATCCTGGTTTTGGGAGCTGGATTGTGGATAATATATCGGTGTGTATGTGTGTGTGCAGCTCCAGAAGGTGATGCGTCTGCGGGGTAAAGGCCTGACGGAGGAGGAACAGAAGGACAGTGGTGGAGAACAGAAGGATGAGGATGAAGGTCTGGGTCCTCGGTCTAATGTCAGCCTGCTGGACCAACATCAGCACCCTCAAGGAGAAAGCAGAAGGTCTTCACACACTCGCCTGTGCTCAAGTGTCAGAAACTAATGTGAAACAGCGAATTTAGTTTTCATAAAAGACAAAAACTACTGAAATATGATGTACACTCAGTGGCCACTTTATAGGTACACCCTCACTAGTAGCGGGTTGGACCCGCTTTTGCCTTCAGAACTGCCTTAATCCTTCGTGGCATAGATTCAATAAGATACTGGAAATATTCCTCAGATGATTTTGCTCCATATTGACGTGATGTCATCCTGCACCATGTCTACATGCCTAAATGCATTGAGGTTGCAGCCATGTGATTGGCTGAATAGAATTTGCGTTAACAAACAGTTGGACAGGTGTACCTAATAAAGTGGCCAGTGAGTGTACGTTGCAACACATTCATTCATTTTTCTGTTCAGCCTTTATTAACCTGGGGTCGCCACAGCGGAATGAACCGCCAACTTATCAAGCGTATGTTTTTACGCAGCGGATGCCCTTCCAGCTGCAACCTATCACTGGGAAACACCCACACACACTCATTCACACTCAGACACTACGGACAGTTTTAGCTTACCCAATTCATCTGTAACACATGTGTTTGGACTTGTGGGGGAAACCGGAGCTCCCGGAGGAAACCCACGCGCACACGGGGAGAAACATGCAAACTCCACACAGAAATGCCAGCCGAGGCTCAAACCACCAGACCTTCTTGATTTGAGGCGACAGCACTACCCACTGCACCACCACGTCGCCTGTTGCAACTCATTTTAAACATAATAGTGTTTTGTAACTCGTTTATATTATCTTTGCCATGATGATAGTACATAACAATTCTGACAATAAAGAATACATGATAATCTTAGTGATGGTAATTCACACTGATAGAGTTAACAAACGCAGTATTAACTGTAGACATTTTTACAAATTTAAGCCTAAAGTAGCTTTAATAAAATGCAATCTAAACTGTATTTTAGCCATTTAACTTGTTTATTTTATTATTTTTGACATTTATATTACCTCTAATTAGGGGTGGGCGGTACACCGGTGTCATAGTCATCACCAGTGTGACATTGTGCCACGACATGGATTTTCTAATACCGTCAATACGTAATAAATCCAATTATGCGCCTGAACGGCTGCATTTACATCAATAATAGCTAATTCTAAATAATAAGGCATTCAATTTTCTTCAAACGTCAGTTGTGGTCTGAATACATGTCTTATACTACAGGGCTCGAAATTGCAACCATTTTGGTCGCATGAGCGCCCGAAATGTAATCTATGCGCCCTCATAATATATTTGGGAGCATTTGGTGTGTCTTGAATATAATGGTTGTAGTGCAATCTGATTTGATTTCTCCTAAAACTTGCTGAATCGCTCTACCCCTGCTGCTGTATTGGTTCATATTAGCTGTTCAGTCACTCAACGCTTCCTGCTGTCAGATAACAGGGAGCTTTTGTTACTGCAGGAAATGCAAACGGCTGAAGAGTGAAAAAGTGCACAGGTTTGCAACCTCACCCAAAGTTATAATAATAATAATGGCGCAGATGACAGCGATCATGACATGAGGTAAATGTTGATCCGCCAGCTGAGATCAATCGAGTGTTTTCGGAGAAGGTGCCCGAATCTCGATGCGTTGCATTCACCGCGTGTTCAGCGCAAATGTCGCTAAATATAAAATCTAACACTGTACACAGCATCGCCAAAGAGATTCACCTTTACTAAGTTTACACTGAAACTACAGCCCATAACAAAGAGCGGAATTGCACTGGTGGTCATCATGAGAATCCTGCTCTGTCTGCTCATAAATTGGTGCGGCTCACTCGCCTGCTTTATTCCACCAACACAGAGAAATGAAGATCAGCTCATAACGAGACTGAGCATTTACAATGACCCAAACCCAAACTTTTAAAGAGCAATAGAAGTGAGACTTTCTTTTGTCCGTTCTTCCTTGAGATGTATATTATTTTGCTATTGAAAGTAATACCATGATATTATACCGTCACCGTTCAGAAGATGAAAAATACCCTGATATTAATTTTAGGTCATATCGCCCACCTCTACCTCTAATATATAAATGTAGATAGTTCTGTAATAAATGTGTGTAAACTAAGTAACGTTAGTTTCTGTTTGAAACATATTTTTCTGGCATTAATAAAAAGGCTGTTTAATCTAACCTATGTGTGAAAATAAAGCAGAAATAAAGCAAATGACATGCTATTTTAACCTGGAAATACAAATTACAGGATTTTAAATACTGCTGGATTGTCTTTATCTAATACCCTAATTAAATCAAAGAAACCAGAATCCTCTCGGCTATATTCTCAGCTAGAGTTAGTTAAAGGACCATCTGTTTGTAATGTTGTTCTAGGAATAAATTAGATTCACACCTTACCGAACAAGGTAACTTGATGGTTCTGCAAATGAAGCCAGTGTCCACTCAGTGAAGGAAATGAATAATATACACTTTTATTAATAAAATACAATCCAGTGAAAAGATGAAATAAACAAATACAATAACAAACTAAATCCTTTACCCTCTGTGAGAATAAAGGGCCTACGACATTCAGTATATAGAAGTCAGAAAGCGCAATGCTGGTGTGTATACTCCAGCTCTTTATTGCCTTCATGCATAGGTGTAAAAGCTGCTTCTAAAACAACTGTTGTGAATTTCTCTGTCTGGCCCACGGCCACCAAAAGACGTGACAAAAAGTCAGGGAGAACTTTCGGAGTATCTTCAAAGCAGAATCCTTTAATATGGACTCAGCGTCGCTGTGCGTCATCGTCTTGGTACAAGCAGACCACTAAGTTTTTATACATTTTACAGAGAGGTGGGGACAAACCTAAACTAAGCATGCAAATGAAGTGTTGGTGTCGACAGGGGAATTGCCTTTCCCCCCCAGCCCCAAATCTCATCAGCGTATAAGTACTCATTCATGATGCATTTTAGCATGAACACAAAGCATGCAATCGAAGTTCTGGAGACAGAACCCGTCCGGCCAGCTTGAAAGTATCACCCAAAGACAAAAGAACAGTCGTTAAGATGATTCCTTTAGCATTTGCATCACTTTGGCACAGTAAGTGCTTCAGGAAACCAAGAGATTTTAAGGTCTGTATAAAGAAGAATATAAGTTTTCAGTTATATATAGATTATTGCTAATTTTAACTAGATTATATCAGTTTATCTTCCCACAGCATTTAAACACAATTTGTAGAAACCGCTTATAGATCATTCATAAGAAACAAACGTATAATCGAATTAAATCATCCGTTAAAAGTCATGTTTGTCAACTAAACGAGAGGGGTCTGGATGCAGACCTGGTGCAGTGCGATCTGAGCTGCATCCAATGCTTTTTAATGGGCTCATCTAACCCTACCCCTCACCGTGACGTCACTCGCTCCATTTGAGTGCATTGTGTCTGACATTGCATCGCTGAGTGGTTGCAATCTCAGCTTGCATCATGAAGGCTGCATCCAGATACTATTGAACGGAACAGTGAGTTCATCTCTCGGGTACACAGGTGTATAATTGTTCAGAGTGTATTACAGAACGTGAATCAACTTTAGACCGTTTTACAGTCATTCATTGAGAGTCATGTGTGTAAGCTGAGCAGTGAGTTCGGGTATGTTCCCCGGTCTCTTCCAGCCAGTCCTCTTGTTCTGCACGCCCTCTGTTGGAGGCGCCTTTCTCTTCTCATACGCTTTACTCCATCACTAAGAGTCGTGTTCTTAAGCATTTGGGAATACATGAGTGACATTTTGTGTCTCAGGTAATAATGTCGTTAGACCAATCAGACACCACAATACGAAATGTAAAACAAAAGAAATCTTATGATGTAAATGAAATCACTATTTAAGATGTGCATTGTTGGATATTTAGAACTATTGTTAACAGTTTCTCAAGAAGCAGTGAATTCTTCATAACATTTTACTATAATTCTCTATTCTTTTAATTAATAATTGTAGCTCGAAAGGAGTCTGCCAAGGAAAAAACAGCTGAAAGAAGAGGAAAAGATCCTGGAGAGTGTGGCTGAAGGCAGAGGTAAATGAACACAGCGTAATTTATGAAGGTATTTCATTTATTGTTAAGACATATCATCATTAATCTGCATCGTTATCTTTATCAGCCCTGATGTCTGTGAAGGAAATGGCCAAAGGAATCACATATGAAGATCCAATTAAAACAAGGTGAGTTGGTGTTGACTGACTTTCAGGAGCCTGTGCCATAATGCTGGATTAACAAACTCAGGATTGCTGGATTAGTTTTGAGTTGACTAAAGCGAAGTAGTGGTATACGATTATTTAGCTGGTATCATGAATCTAATCATCAGCTTTCTCTGTCAACTCTGACTTTAATACTGAGTTCATGAGCATATGCAAATGAAGGCGGGACATTAGCAGCAAACAGCCAATCACAGGCCTTGAGACATAAAGATTGACTTCTAGATTAAATATTAAACAAATTGAAAATACATACATTTATATAGCAAGAAGAAAATAGCTGTCCATGAAAGAGGAGATGAATGAAAATGGGTTGCTTTATTAGTGCAAGAGTAAGTTCAATAGAAAATATAAGCTCATATGTAGAATTTTGTTTAAGCTTCATCTACTTATTTTAAAGGTTCTTTATGTTGCAGCTATTTACATATTTATATTTACTGATACCAAAAATTGCTTATTAGACTCAAATTGCTTATGTGTTACAGATATAAAAATGATATAAATCCACAGAAAATGTATTAAATCAAACAATTTTTTGTTGAAGAGTGTTTTACTATCTAGCGGACTTTACTCTTAAGAATCTAAAACTGGGGGAGTGGCTTTATTTCCACTTTGCTCACAGCTGATTGGTTAAATCTTGGTTTGGGATCTCTAAACGTTGGCTGGAACATAATCAGAACGTAAACCAGAGCAAAACCAAAACATAAACAGAATACAGCCAAACATAAACTAGAACATAACAAAGAACGTAACCAGAAACATAAACAAGAGCATAGCCCATGATTAACCAGAGCATAACTAGAATATAACCTGAATATAAACCAGAGCATTACCAGAACATAACTTGAACATAATCTGAACATAACCTGAACATAAACAAGAGCATATTCTGTGATTAACCAGAGCATAACTAGAATATAAACTGAACATAAACCATACATAACCTGAACATAAACAAGAACATAACTATAACATAACCTGAACATAAACCAGACCATAACCAGAGCATAATCTGTACATAACAAAGAACATGAACATAACCATAACATAATCAGAGCATAACTAGAATATAACCTGAACATAATCAGAGCATAACCCGAACTTAACCTGAACATAACCAGAACATAACCAAGAACATAATCTGAACGTAAACCATACATAACCTGAACATAACCAGAACATAACCTGAACATGACTATAACATAACCGGAACATAACTATAACATAACCTGAACATAAACCAGAGCATAACCAGTTTTTAATCTGTACATAACCAGAACACAACCAAGAACATAACCTAAACATAATCAGAGCATAACTAGAATATAACCTGAACATAACCTGTACATAACCAAGAACATAACCTGAACATAACCAAGAACATAATCTGAATGTAAACAATACATAACATGAACATAACCAGAACATAACCTGAACATGACTATAACATAACCTGAACATAAACCAGAGCATAACCAGTTTTTAATCTTTACATAACCAGAACACAACCAAGAACATAACCTGAACATAAACCAGAGCATAACCAGAACATAACTAGAGCATAACCAGAACATAACATGTACATAACCAAGAACATAACCATACATAACCTGAACTTAACCATGGCAACAAAGAGCAATTAAAACCTAGCTATCTTCATCTAAACCAAGGGTTGGTGCAGACAAAAAAAAACTTATCTAGCTAGCCAGCTAATCCGGCTTCATAGTATAGGCCCCAAAAGATAAAAGCTTATATTTTTTTTATAATAAACACCATCAAATAAATCCTGAATTATCTGTCCTCAGCTGGAACGCTCCTCGTTATATCCTGAGCATGCCTGCAGTGCGGCACGAGCGGTGTGAGGAAGAAATACCTATTCTGGTGGAGGGAGAAGGCATTCCTGCTCCCATCAAGAGCTTCAGAGAGATGAAGTTTCCTCAGGGTAAAGATCCAGCCATCACACCTCTTATATTCACAGTAGGGCTGCACGATATTGCTACAATCAGGCATTGTCATATGTTGTATATATGAATAAACATGAATACAAGTTTATAAGATGCCTTGATTAACTATATTTAGAAAGTGTTCATTAATTCAGATTGAGTCATGCATACAAATAATAAGCAAATCACATGCAATGTTGCTTTATGGTTTTGTCTAAACAGTATTCAGTTAGACATAGGAAAACTACAACTCATTGTATGAATAATATAATAAAATGTATATTTATTAAAGTCACAACTGGTACAATTTCTTGTGCCTGAATGCTTTAAACTTTCTTAAAATGTTCATACAGTCATGAGCCTTAAAGGGCCATGAAGCCCCCTCTTTCAGGTCAAGTCTACCTCAGAAATTGTTAATAAAATGCTGCGGGGAGAAGGGAGAGTAGGTGTGGCCGGCAGTGCAGAGGGAAAAGAGTGGAGCGAACACTTGGCTCACAAAATAAGACACACTGTGAGGAGACGCATGACTATAGTTTACTAAGTTGAAATGCTAAGAAATAAACAGTAAGTTATTTAATGCCCTGATATATTTGTTATTCGTAATTCCATATACACATAACCACAATTTGTTCTATCATCATAAAGATAATAGTGTTTCTATAAACACTATAAATGAGGAGGACTTCTCTCCTCCTCAATCAGAAACGGTGGATAGCACTGCAGCAGGTCTCTTGCTTTGTCTATTCCAACCATTAACCCTGCTGGTAGTCTGGGGGATTTTAAACATGTGAACACAGCAGCACGGATATAGGCGATGTGTCTGAATAACGAACCAAAGACTGTAATGAACTCAACTGATAAAAGACAAAGTCCACCATTCTCCAATTCACGTACAGCTCTCCCGACAAAAATGCTTGCTGCAAACCAACAGCTTTGCTGTATAAGGCCTGACAATCACAGGGGGAAAACATGCAACAAACCCTGTGGATCATGGAAACAAACACATTCGACTCGTGCCGTGTAGAGACTATCTCACCTAGTCATTGGGTCTCTCAGCTTGGCATGTCTGTCTTGCCTTCGTAAAGCACGTGCGCTCATGAATAATTAAGCAGCAGGGTCTTCTTATAGGATAAGAAAACTCTGATATGAATAATAATGAGCAACAGACACATCATCACTCCACTTGCAGTTTTGCGCTACGTCACCGATATTAATCCCGCCGCAATAACTATTTTAAACCAGGAAGATGAAATTAGCTGACAAAAGCTCAAAGTTTTCCAGTTTTCCCACAATTAAAGCTGACAGGTGCTAACGCTGCCTTAACTGATGCACAACACACTCAAATCCCCAGGGTTACTCGAACCTTTACAACCAGGCACATAAAAGCAGACTGACTTCCAGTTAAAAACCAAAAACTCTAGCTCCTGGTCCGCTATAAACCCAACTCAACATTGTAGATCCTTCAATGTGACTACTGCAGATGCGTTATATATGCAGATATTGTGCAGCTCTAATTCACAGCCTCATGCTAATGATTCTAATGCTCTTTGCAGCCATTCTGAAAGGACTGAAGAAGAAGGGGATCGTTCACCCGACGCCCATTCAGATTCAGGGAATACCAACCATGTGAGTCCATACGCTGCTCTTTAGCTTCAGGTGATGTTCTGGATTATCATGCAGAGGTAGAGGGACTTGAATCTGCTTGAACTCTTGGTTTTTACATAATGTTACTGTTACTTGTACTTTTAATTGTAGTAAATATATTAAATCATTTAAATAACCTCATATCACTGAAAAAAAGTCTGAATTTACACAGAAAAATATATGTACGAAGAGCTATAGGGGGAAAAAGCAGGAGACCACTCGAATTACAGCAGTTTATCTGTGTTGATTACATTTATTGGTAGTGGGTTTGGGTGATATGTTAATAATTGCTTTGCTTATTTTACAAATATCTCTAAACATTTCTAAATATGTTAGTTATCTGTTTATGGAAATGAACTCTGAACTCTTACACACACCTCATTTTGCAACTCATTACATCCAACCCTGACTGATGGTATCATCTGAAAATGAAGTAACGTGTTGAGATTTTAATGCGTGCTCTCAGTTAAGCTCCTCTTGTTTCGCCAGTCTCTCCGGCAGGGACATGATTGGCATTGCGTTCACGGGTTCGGGGAAAACGCTGGTCTTCACGCTGCCCATCATCATGTTTTGCCTGGAGCAGGAGAAACGGCTGCCTTTCTGTAAGAGAGAGGGACCGTACGGGCTGATCATCTGCCCTTCTGTGAGTCTCACACACACACACATCTAAACATACACATATGTAAGCATACACATTCACTCATTCATTTTCCTTCGGCTTAGTCCCTTTTTTCATCAGGGGTCACCACTGCGGAATGAACCGCCAACTATTCCAGCATATGTTTTACGCAGCGGATGCCCTTCCAGCTGCAGTCCAGTACTGGGAAACACCCATACACACTCATTCACACACACACACACTCATACACTAGGGCCAATTTATTTATTCAATTCCTCTATAGCCCATGTGTTTGGATAGGAAACCCACGCCAACACAGGGAGAACATGCAAACTCCACACAGAAACGCCAGTTAGCCCAACTGGGACTTAAACCAGCGACCTTCTTGCTGTGAGGTGACTGTGCTAACCACTGAGCCACCGTGTCGCAAAACAAACACATACTCGCACATACTTACACACATATAGACATCAAGATTTCACAAAAGGACTAACGTTTTCGTGTGTGTGTGCACAGAGGGAGCTGGCGAGGCAAACACACGGCATCATTGAGTACTACTGTAAGCTGCTGGAGGATGAAGGAGCTCCTCAGATGCGCTGCGCTCTCTGCATCGGAGGAATGTCTGTCAAAGAGCAGATGGAGGTGGTCAAACAGTGAGTCCAAACATCTGCTTTAATACATTATCTTTAATGTAGTGTCAGAAATGGATAGCTGTGAATGTAAGGCTGTGTTTACACTGCAGATCTTGACGTCTATTCTGATTTTGGGACTGTATTTTTTTGATGATCCTCTTACATCATCTCTTAAAAGTGACTGGTATCCAATGTCTGCGTTTACACTGCGCACTTATTCAGATCAGTGCCTTTATAGATGCATGCGTTGAGTTTTAATAAATAGGAGTCTAAAGTTTGATTAATTCTTTTAAATGTCAGAGAGTTTGCACAAGCCCCACATAAAGGTTTTTTACTAGCAGTCAGGTAAATAAATACTCTTGTGCTTCATTATACTGTAAGATAAAATATATTTAATCAATAATGTTCTGTGATTTTAATAAATGTAAGAGGGAATTATGTCTGTTGTATTTTATTTGATAATAATACTGAAGGTGATTTACAAAAAACATTACAAAACACAATAAAAGTAATAAAATGCTAATGAACTTTATGTGCAAAACTGGATTATCGTATTAAAGATGTGCGAATAAAGCAGCGTTTCCATCTAACGAGTCAAAGCAAACAAAATCGTCACTTCCTGATTAACTGGCACCAAATATCAACAGTAAAAACTGAATTTGCTGCGGTAATAGAAGCTGAGTGAATCTTTTCTTTATTTAATAAGTGACTTGCGCTTCAGAAGGCAATCCTGACATGCAGTGAACACGCGGTGGTGTTTGAAGGCGTGAGACGCTGAGCACAGACGCTCTTGACAGTTCTGGAGGTCATTAATAATATAATAACACTAAGGGCTCTATTTTAGCGACCTAGGCGCAAAGTCTAAAGCGCATGGTGCAAAATAGAGATGTGCAGATCAGCTGAAATGACACCAGAATCCGCGGCTTCATACTAATCAGCCACCCGCCACATGCCGACACATATAGGTTTATCTGATATATGTATCCACACCGACTCGCACCTGATCGTCACTTTAATAATTTAATTCTTTGTTTTAGGCATGATGATAGGTCAGCGTGGATATTAACAGCAGATTCAGTGAGCTTTAATCTGTGCATCTCTGATAGTAAAGTAATACGTTAATCTTAAACCTTTTAAATGAACATTAATTCATAAAAACTAAAGTTTGTCTTTAGACAACATTATCTTTATTTTCAAATAGATACAGAGAGTAAAAATAAGACATTTGAGCTTTTACTGATACAGGAACAAGATTACTAAAACGGTGCCGCTTCAGCCTAAACGGCAGCAATGTTGTGTTTACTTAGCCTTTTTCTTCACACTGTGCAAAAACAGAATAGCATCTACTGTGCCTGGATTCGGGCGATTACGCCTCGCCTCCAAAATGCGGCCAGCTGCACTGAATGAGCATTCGCTCGCACCGCGTGTTGTAGGAATGAACAAGATTCTTCTCACAGGGCGCTGCAGATGTGGAAATAAGCTTCAGAACGCAGCAGCACGAGTGGTCTTTGATGAACCCAAAAGAGCACATGTCACTCCGCTACTCACCCGTTTGCACTGGCTGCCAGTTGCTGCTCGCATCAAATTCAAAGCTCTAATGTTTGCTTACAAAGCGACCTCTGGCTTTGCTCCTTCTTATCTGCTCTCACTTCTGCAGATTTATGTGCCCTCCAGAAACTTGCGTTCTGTGAATGAACGTCGCCTCGTGGTTCCATCCCTAAGAGGGAAGAAATCACTTTCCCGAACTCTCACATTCAATCTGCCCAGTTGGTGGAATGAACTCCCTAACTACATCAGAACAGCAGAGTCACTTGCTGTCTTCAAGAAACGACTAAAAACTCAACTGTTTAGTCTCCACTTTCCTTCCTAATCTGCAACTGCCTCTCTGGCTATACCACTAACTGAGCCCTCTTTCTCTCTCTCTCAAAAATACTACTAATGCTTAGCTTCTTAGACTTTACACACCTGAAACTTGTCTATAGCACTTGTTCACTGCTGCTCTTATAGTTGTGTAAATTGCTTCCTTGTCCTCATTTGTAAGTCGCTTTGGATAAAAGCGTCTGCTAAATGACTAAATGTAAATGTAAATAAGCGATCTTGTTTCTCCCAGAACGAGAGCAGATTTTCCTCTGGTGACTCCTCTGACTGAAACTTTGATCAGTGGGCTACTCTTTTGCACTTCATCCATTATTATTGGGCGTCTCATATCTTCCCATTCTGCAAAGCCCACTCTGCTTTTTCGCTGGTCCACTGCTATGTCCCGCTACATCCACCCGCAGCCAACCCGCAATTAATCATAATCTATTTTTTATTACCCGACCCCTCCCGACCAGCGGATTATCCGCAGCGCCCGCGGATATAACCGACGTCAGCGCATCCCTAATGCAAATGCATTAAGAGCGTGTCTGAATCCACTTTCGCTATTTTAAGGACAGAAAAATACACTCTGCGCTGTGGTGCATGGTCTAACAGGGTTGAGCTTATTCTCTTAATGAGGTGTGTTTTGAGAATAAACCAATCAGAGTCTCATCTCACATTCCCTTTAAGAGTTGTGTCACGCCATGGTGCATTTGCTCTTTACATGGCGGCAGGGCTTAATTTGTGCCAGAACACTCCGCATCCGGCACATCTGAAATCTGATCCAGCACCTCATTTTATCGATCCCCCTCCTCAACCGCCCTCCTCAACTGTTCACTTTCACTTTCTTCCACGACTCCCCAACCCTCTTCACTTTCATTCGCGATTTATGTCAAAACTATTTCTAAATTCAGTTCTAATCACCAGCAAAGGAATAAATGAACAATAATAATGAAGTGTGGTCAAAACACTGAGTTATATCTAAACACACGTCCTGTTGTGATGCCCCATATGGTGATGCAGACGTCTCCAAAACCCCACAGGTGGACAAATCTACACTTGTGTTTAATACAACAAATATAAATCTGAAGATAATCAATAATACTGATAATAATAACATTATACAATCTTTTTATTCTTATTCATTTGTAAAAACATTTGCATATTGCTGTACATCCTATGTGTTTTAAGCAATGTGTACGCAAGGCGCACAACTAACACGCTCTGCGCTGGACTTTAGACCTGCTTTCAGCTGGTCTATTGCACAGTCTATTATTTAGTTCCTCAAAATAGCAATGCGCCTTAACACACCTCTTTTCTAGATCGGAAAACCCACGAGTCCGCAAAGTGGTGCAAATGTATTTGCTATTTAAACAACGTGGCAGAAAACAGGATAAATTAAGGTTGCACTGGTCTGAAAATAGCAACACATCGGGGCAAACACTTATTGCACCGAGTGTATGATAGGGCCCTAATACTGCAATGGTTACAGCATTTTAGAATGACCAAAACAACACTTCAGATGTTCTGCAATGCACTCAGCCTGCTGGTTTATCTATTCACACAAATTTTTAACATCACATGATCTCTCATAACAAAATGACATGACCTTTTGTTAATGCGCACACTGGGATTTGTCCAGTAAAAGTGTTTCATCATAGTTTATGCACATCTTTTCTTATCGACTAAAAATTTATCCTACTCAGTTATGCACATATGCTTTTAATGCGCATTTTCAAACTTTATGCGCATCTTGCCGTTTCCATCAATCGTTTTTTTATGCACATCTCCAAAATGCGCATTAAAATTGGTGGATGGAAACGTAGCTAATGATACTCGTCTTGAAATACTTGATATCGGATCATAAAGAAAATAAATGGTAGCACTCATCCCCAATAATCATAAAATTCTCTTATCAGAGTGATAATAAGATTTCTGACGTGCATGTACAGGTAATTTGTGATTCAGATGAGGTCTTTATGAACGTGTGTGTGTGTTTCAGCGGTGTGCACATGATGGTGGCGACTCCAGGCCGACTGATGGACCTGCTGAACAAGAAGATGGTGAGTCTGGATATCTGCAGATATCTGGCTCTGGACGAGGCCGACAGAATGATCGACATGGGCTTCGAGGAGGACATCAGGACCATCTTCTCTTACTTTAAGGTCAGATGTCTGTAGAGATGCAGAGAGATTGATTTTTATTATTATTATCAGGGAAAGTTCAGCTTGTTTTAAATGAGCAAATCGACCAATTCCCATTATTATTGGGTTTTTTTCTTTTCTTTTTTCTTTAACAGTTGAAGACAAAGTATTTTTAATTATAATTATATTTTTCTGTAACACTTTACAATAATAGTTAATCTGTTAATGTATTCATCATGGACTATTCTTCATTTTTAAATGAGCAAATTAACTGATTCAGAAAGCAATAATTATTTTAATTTTTTTTACTGGAAACCAATAAAAGCGAAATGATTATTTCTTCAGTCTCAGGCTGAATTATTAGTTCTAGTGATTTTTCTCATACAGTTTTTACTAAATTATTCACACTCCTGTGATATTTAAAAAAAGATCTGAATATTTTACAAATTTTTCACATTATTTCCTATTATAGTTTTCTTCTGGAGAAAGTCTTTCTTTTAGCTTGGATGGAATAAATAATTCATATACACGCACACACAAACTCACTCACTGGCCACTTTATTAGGTACACCTGTCCAACTGCTCGTTAACACAAATGTCTAATCAGCCAATCACATGGCTGCAACTCAATGCATTTAGGCATGTAGACATGGTCAAGAGGATCTGCTGCAGTTCAAAGCGAGCATCAGAATGGGGAAGAAAGGGGATTTAAGTCACTTTGAATGTGGCATGGTTGTTGCTGCTAGACGGGCTGCTCTGAGTATTTCAGAAACTGCTGATCTACTGGGATTTTCACGCACAACCATCTCTAGAGTTTACAGAGAATGGTCCGACAAAGAGGAAATATCCAGTGAGCGGCAGTTCTGTGGGCGCAAATGCCTTGTTGACGCCATAGGTCAGAGGAGAATGGCCAGACTGGTTCCAGCTGATAGAAAGGCAACAGTAACTCAAATAAGCACTCGTTACAACCGAGGTCTGCAGAAGAGCATCTCTGAACACACAACACGTCCAACCTTGAGGCGGATGGGCTACAGCAGCAGAAGACCACACCGGGTGCCGCTCCTGTCAGCTAAGAACAGGAAACTGAGGCTACAATTCACACAGGCTCACCAAAACTGGACAATAGAAGATTGGAGAAACGTTGCCTGGTCTGATGAGTCTCCATTTCTGCTGACACATTCGGATGCTCGGCTCACAATTTGACCTCAACAACATGAAAGCATGGATCCATCCTGCCTTGTATCAGCGGTTCAGGCTGCTGGTGGTGGTGGTGTATTGGTGTGGGGGAGATTTTCTTGGCACACTTTGGGTCCATTAGTACCAATTGAGCATGGTGTCAACGCCACAGCCTACCTGAGTATTGTTGCTGACCATGTCCATCCCTTTATGAGCACAGTGTCTCCATCTTCTGATGGCTACTTCCAGCAGGATAACGCACCATGTCATAAAGCACCAATCATCTCAGACGGGTTTCTTGAACATGACAATGAGTTCACTGTACTCAAATGGCCTCCACAGTCACCAGAGCTCAATCCAATAGAGCACCTATGGGATGTGGTGGAACGGGAGATTGGCATCATGGATGTGCAGCCGACAAATCTGCAGCAACTGTGTGATGCTATCATGTCAATATGGAGCAATATAGAGGAATATTTCCAGTTTCTTGTTGAATCTCTCACACCAAGGATTAAGGCAGTTCTGAAGGCAAAAGGGGGTCCAACTCGATACTTGTAAGGTGTACCTAATAAAGTGGCCGATATTTTTCAAGATACTAGTATTCAGCTTAAAGTGACATTTAAAGGCTTCACTAGGTTAATTTTAGACAACACTGGTTTTCTCTGAAGACAATTAAGTAATATTATTTCTTATAATGCTGACCTCAGCAGTTTTTACATTTTATTTACAATGAGTTTTGTTTAACCACCCAAACTAAAAGAAATTAGACTTTCTCCAGAAGTAAAATATCGTGGTAAATGCTTTGCAATATGTCCCTCCTCTGTTAACTTTAATTAAAACTTTTACTAGGGCTAAAAATGGTTGGTTTCAACCGTTTATCAAGTATAGATGTTTATGACAGCTTTAGACTTCAAAACATAAATCCCAAGTTTCACCTAAACATGAACTATACTGAAAATGCCCGTACACATAAATATGATTCATACCGCCCTATTAAATAATACAGAATCTGAAGTTTAATACAAATGAAGGTTAAAGAGAGAGCTTGCTAAAGTGAATGCAGGAGATCTTGTTTTTCTGTTTGTGTCCAGTCATTCCCGTGCTGCATTTACACAGATCAATCGTTTTAATTATTTACTTCAAATTAAAATACATTT
>NC_079448.1:55287293-55294793 GCF_903798145.1 Danio aesculapii | reverse complement strand
TACTGCTTTCTGTCATTTTCAGTCATTAACGGTCGAGTGCTTTTTAATACGAGAGTGTGTTCTAACTCTACTGGTTGAACTAACTGTACCGCGTGCAATACTGCCATCACATGGTGTTCACTTGTATTGCATCATTGATTTATTAATTCTGAAACCGTTAATTAGAAGCAGCATTTTAAAAACTCCCTCGCGGGCCGGATTAAAGTGTTCAGTGGGCCACATAGGGCCGTAGTTTGCTCACCTCTGGGTTAGTCCCTTTATAAATCAGTGGTCGCCACAGTGGAATGAACCGCCAACTTATCCAGCACATGTTTTACGCAGCAAATGCCCTTCCAGCCGCAACACAACACTTGGAAACACCCACACACTCACATACACTTAAATTTAG
The DNA here is from genome assembly GCF_903798145.1 of Danio aesculapii. Lineage (NCBI taxonomy): Eukaryota > Metazoa > Chordata > Actinopteri > Cypriniformes > Danionidae > Danio > Danio aesculapii. The sequence continues at coordinate 55,294,405 of NC_079448.1, read as the reverse complement.
CTTATTCAATTCCCCTATAGCGCATGTGTTTGGACTGTGGAGGAAACAGGAGCACCCGGAGGAAACCCACGCCAACAGGGGAGAACATGCAAACTCCACACAGAAATGCCAACTGACCCAATCAGTGTTTGATCCAGCGACCTTCTTGCTGTGAGGTGATCGTGCTACCCACTGCACCACCATGCTGCCCAGTCTTCATATTCATTAACAATACCAAACCCAATCTGAGCTTTTATTATGAAAGCAGTTATGAACTTGCATACTATCTAGTGCTCTTCAACACATTTCTAATCATAACAGTTTTAATAACTCATCTCTAATAACTGATTTCTTTTCTCTTTGTCATGATGACAGTAAATAATATTAGACTAGATATTCTTCAAGTCCTGTTGGGCTGGTGTCCTGCTGACTTTAGCTCCAACTTGCTTTAACACACCTCCTTGGAAGTTTCAAGTATACCTAGTAAGAGCTTGATTAGCTGGTTCAGGTGTGTTTGATTAGGGTTGGAGCTAAACTCTCCAGGACACCGGCCCTCCAGGACCGAGTGTGGACACTCCTCGACTAGAGATCAAGACACTAGTATTCAGCTTAAAGAGCCCATATTATACATGAAATAGGGTCATAATTAGGTTGTAAGGGTCTCCAACAACAGTCTAATATGCATGCAAGGTCAAACAACACTTTGATGGTCTTATAATCTGCATTTATTTTTACCTAATTATCCCAGCGACTCCCATATGAATCGTTCAGCGATTTATTTGTACCCAAACCCGTCCTCAGCGCGAAGCTAATCTGAACTGATTGGACCGATGACAGCCTGCTGCGATTGGTCGACACTGACAGGCTTAAGCACGAGACAGAGTGAAATGCCCAGCAGATAATCAACAATATAAAAGTAGTCACAGTGCATACACGCTTATAGTGTAAGGCTTTTTTCACACACACACACACACACACAACCCTCCTCAGAAGAACTGGGGAGATCGACGCGAGTCTCCTAGCCACTTTACCTGCTCTTTTTCTCTCTCTCTCTCTCTCTCTCACACACACACACACACACACACAACGCTCCTCAGAAGAACTAGGGAGAGCGACGCGAGTCTCCTGTCTCCTAGCCCCTAGGCGTCACACACTCGACCTGCTCTTTTTCTCTCTCTCTCTCACACACACACACACACACACACACACACACACACACACATAAACACATCACGTTCCTCCTCAGAACTAGGGAGATCGACACGAGTCTCCCGTCTCCTAGCTTACGATGGCCATAGCAACGACAAACGGCAGTGGAACGCGAGCTCACAAAAGCATGTAACGTTAAATCCGTAAACAAAGCGGCACGCGTCGCGTTTTTAACGTGGCTTACATGTGATAAGAGAATATAAAGAGTAACCGCGTGTACTGTACCAGGTTAACAAGTAACAAAACACAATAAATACATAATTTGCAAGCTAGAGTAAACGAGGCAACAATTTTAATCGCACTTACTTACACTAGTGAATAAACCTCAACCACTGACTCTTCACAGTTTCATCTTTGGGTAGAGACTGTCAATATTATCCATCTGAGCACAGCGTGACTTCATTGGACCGGCGGCGTCTGTGTGTGTGTGTCTAGTGTTTTTTCTGTGTTAGTGGGCGGGGCCGCAGGTTTCAAATCTCCCTGGTTTGCACGCGTAACTACTGGCGAGGCTTGTGTTTCGTGGCTGCGTCATCGCGAAACACCTAATGACTCGTTATCAAGACGACTCGTTTGAAGCACTATGAATCAATAATTTTAAACACTGTACACTTACAGATTTAAGCCTTAGCTGGATATTTCACTTCACTTAGAACTGTGTTACACACTACATGGAAGGGCATTTTCAAAAACCCATAATATGGGCTCTTTAAAGTCACATTTAAAGGGTTAACTAGGTTAATTAGGGTAAAGTTAGGGTAATTAAAGTCATTGTATAACAGTGGTTTGTTCTGGAGACAATCCAGAACAAATATTGCTGAAGGGGCTAATAATATTGAGCTTAAAAGGGCTTTAAAACTATTAAAAACTGCTTTAATTCTAGCCTAAATAAAACAAATAAGACTTTCTCCAGAAGAACAAATATTATAGGAAATACTGTGAAAAATGTCTGTGCTCCATTAAATATCACATGAGAAATACTTGACAAAGAATAAATATTTCACAGGAGGGCGAACCGTTTTGACTGAGTTTTTATATCGTAGTTTTTTGACTGGTTAACACAGCGGTCAGCAGCTCTACTTGTGCTTTTCAGATCAGGAAGAAAGAACCAAAGCCATCGAGGCCTTCAAAGAGGGAAAGAAAGATGTTTTAGTGGCCACAGACGTCGCTTCCAAGGGTCTGGATTTCCCAGCTATCCAGCATGTAGTTAATTATGACATGCCGGAGGAGATCGAGAACTACGGTAGGTGTTTTGTTTTTAGCGTTATTGTTTATTTCATGTCTTAAAGGAGACCTGTTATGCCAAAATCACTTCTATAAGGGTTTGTGTGTCAGCAGTGTGTGAATATCTCCAGCCTCTAATGGTGAACATGAATTAATTGTATTTGTTTATAATCAGACTTGATGAATGAAACACTTTGATTGACATTCTCCCTTTGTACGTGTCATCAGAGGGGGAAAGCCCCGCCCACTAGTGCCCATCTCTCCATCTCATTAGCATAAACAACAGCCCTGAGTGAGAAGCAGCCGTCTGTCCATTAGAGTGTTTGAGCTGCTGAAGATAGATACAATATAAAAGCCAATTTTAAAATGTGTGAGTATGACCTCATGATCTCACACACCAAACAGTGCAGGCTTTTGTTTTGACAACGTTTATTTATGCAGCCATTAAAATGACCTCATAGACACCTCAGGAAAGTTAAGAAAGTTTTAAGAAAGGCTCCAGCACAATATTGTATTTAGATAGAAGTGTATTTAGTTATATATGTACTTGTATATGTCCAAATATTAAAAATAGGTAACACTTTATAACCACACACTATGAATCATTCAATTCACCTTTATTTGTATAGCGCTTTTACAATGTAGATTGTGTCAAAGCAGCTTCACATAGAAGATTATAGTGCATTGAAACAGTGTAGTTCAGTTTAATTCAGTTCAGTTCAGTGTGGTTTAATATTCCCTGCTGAGAGTCCAAACACTGAAGAGCAAATCCATCTATTAAGCATTAGCAAATGGTGAATTCATTATCTGTTAAGCATTAACTCTACATTAACAGACGTTTATAACTGCAGATACTAATGCTGTATTCTTGACTTATAAGCACATTTAAGATGTTCTTAATAATTGTACTTTTATACCTGGTTATTGATTATTTTTTCATGACTCAGTATTGCATTATTCACAGATCATTTGTATTTGAGTCGTTGGTGCTATATTAAGATCATTCAGAATGAGTTAGTAAAGGATTAATAAGCTATTCAACTCAACATTTATATATTATTCAGACATATACTAATAGTTAATTTAATAAATATAAACATATTTTGGTAACACTATATTGGCTCGTTTCCTCTGACTGGTACAGTACGGTATGGTTTGGTTTGGTACGGGTCACCTTTATCAGGCTTGCGTTTCCACTAACAAGGGTACCCTTTTGGTGTCCATGGTGTATGACAGAAAGTTTCAGTCGATGTCATTCTCGCTCGAGGAAATGTCTAAAGTAAAGCTGTACGGGTCACTCACATATCATATGAAAAGCTCTTCTCCCAAAACAGATGCTTCATACACATAAATACTTGTGTATAAATGTTTATTTCTAACTTTTCAATGAACATGAGTTAATTATAACTGCAGATCAATGACCGTGCGAAACAGCCTACTGTAACGTCTGTAATTATATTAAATAACTAAATAAATGAACATATATAAACACATACAGCCCCTTACAGTCTCCGATATGTTACCAACTACAGAAGAACTACACACAGCTGACATTTCGCCCGTATTTAGGTTCAAAACAACACAAAATATAGCCTACAGTCAGTGTAAAACTCTCATCTGTGTATGTAATCTTCAGCAGCACATGTAGCCTCTGTTAGAGAGTCATTCCATCATTCTGAGTTCATATTGGTCCAAAATGTGAAGATTATACATGGCATTTTGTTCATGTTTGCTGAAATAATGTGCTCCTTTTTTTCCGGCTCCTCTCTTGTTTCTTCGCGCTTCACTCTCGCGTTTGTCAGTGTCTGACAGGATCGGGTTTCAAATGCACGTCAATAATCAAGCGCAGGTTATTATCATCAGCTCAAGAAGTGTGTTATTTCAGATATAATGTTAGACGCGCGCGAGCGCTAGCAAGAAACCGAAACCGCTCGCACCTCAGACTAGCTCGTAAAAAAACTGCGGGGCACAGGGTATATCTGCTCTTCTTCTTGGCTTTGTGGCTGTTTATCAAGACGACGACAAGGTTTGTTTGAGCCCAGATCGACCATGGCTCGTTATTATATGTATAAATCATTCCGCTGTAATGTCTCGTCGGCTGTGTATTTCAAACATGGCGGGTTTTTTGTTTTCATTCTGGCTTGTTTGTTGCGTAAGCGAATGACGTATCTCTGTAAACCAATAGCGTTCAGCTGCGTGTCTAGCTCCGCCTTTTGGTACCCTTTCTCATGTTTGGTACCCTTTCGAAAGGGTGCCGAAAAAGTGGTATGGTGCAGTGCGGTTCGGTACGCTTTTTGACAGTGGAAACGGCTATAAAAGCGTACCGAACCGTACCGTACCACTCAGTGGAAACAGGCCTTAATACAGGGTTAGGGAACCTATGGCTCGGGAGCAACATATGGGTCTTTGACCAAAAATATGTGGCTCTCCAGCGGTCTCCCTTCAATAAAAAATTAAAACTGTCACTAAAAATCAGTTTCCTATTGAAAATACAATTAAAATGACCTTTTCATCATATATTTTTACAGCAAAAGAAATAAGTATAAGAATAAAAGGACGTTTCAACCAATGCATGTGTACGGCGCTGTGGATTAACTTGAACTGCGACACCAATAAAGAGCATGCCACTTACATTTCAATGGTAATTTTGCACCATAAAATTCAAACAATGTTTATGGGTGGTGAAAAGAAAGAAATTCTATAAATTGTCCTTTATTAAAACATGGACTTGCTCAACATGTGATGCTTCATATATATCCCTAATGGCTCTTAAAAACATGCATTTGCCTAAAAAACCCCCGAAATGGCTCTTTGCTGAAAAAAGCTTCCTGACCCCTGCTATAATAACTACACACTATGAATCATTTATTAAGCATTAGCATCTAGTGAATTCTTGATCTGTTAAGCATTAACTCTACATTAACAGATGTTAGTCAGCAGTTTATATAATATACAAATGCTCTATTCTTTAAGTACATCAATAATGTGCTTAATGATTGTGTTTTCATACTTTGTTAATGATTATTTTTTTCATTTAAGTTCTATTTAATTAGGATCATTGAGAATGAGTTAGTAAATGATTAATAAGTTATTCAAATTAACATTTCTATATCTTATTATTCAGGCATATATTAATAGTTAATTTGCATGTTAATAAATGCTTTATTAACTTCATCCAGTTTTGGTCACCTAATCTAAAGTGAGGACTATTAATGCTTTATAAACCCCTTATAAATGACAATTAAAGGCTCAGTTACATTATACACAGGAAAAAATAGAAAATAAATGACTTTATTCACTTATATTCAGTTGAAGATCCACAAATGAAACTGCATCAAATGAAAAATCAATCTTTGCAATCTTCTGTAAAATAATTTACTGTACAGTTTAAACATCGCTAAATTACTTTAATATGGTGTATCATGGTATGTTGTTCAATTATTATATTGTTGTTTTAGTCAATGTTAGGTTGTATTTTGACACTCCTGTTACTCAGAGATGTCTGAACTTTACAGTAATTTAACTTTTAGATAAGATTGCAAAGATTTATTGTTCATTTGATATTAAGCCTTTAATTGTCATTTATAAGGCATAAATAACCCTCACTTTAGATTAGGTGACCAAACTGCATGAAGTGGAGTTAATAAAGCATTTATTACCATACAAATTAACCATTACTATATGCCTGGCTGAATAATCAAATATATAAACATTGCTTTCTATAGTTTATTAATCATGTACTAACTCATTCTGAATGATCCTAAAAGCCACCAACTACTCTTAAATACAAATAGTTTGTAAATAATTCAATACTTAACTTAGTAATGAGTAACTAATAAGTAATTAAGTATGAAATTACCTCAAGCAATCATTAAGCACATTATAAATGCGCTGTTAAGTCAAGAATAGAGCATTAGTATCTGCAGTTATAAACGTTTATTAATGTAGAGTTAATGCTTAACAGATAATGAATTCACTATTTGCTAATGCTTAATAGATTATTCATAGTGTGTAGTTATTATAAGTGTTACCATACATTTTATTTGTAATGCACTTTCCTCAAAAGTGTTAGATTTATTAATTTGTATGTTAATAAATGCTTTATTAACTCCACTTCCTGCAGTTTTGTGACCTAATGTAAAGTGAGGACTATTCATGCTTTATAAACACTTTTAATATCAAATGAACAATAAATGTTTACAATCTTATCTAAAAGTTAAATTACTGTAAAGTTCAGACATCGCTGAGTAACAGGAGTGTTAAAAGACAACCTAAAATTGACTAAAACAACAATATAATAATTGAACAATATACTATGATGCACCATATTAAAGTAATTTAGCGATGTTTAAACTGTACAGTAATTTATTTTACAGAAGATTGCAAAGATTTATTTTTCATTTGATGCAGTTTCATTTGTAGATCTTCAAATGACTATAAGTGAATAAAGTGATTTCTTTTCTTTTTTCCTGTTTATAATGTAACTGAGCCTTTAATTGTCCTTTATAAGGGGTTTATAAAGCATTAATAGTCTTCACTTTAGATTAGGTGACAAAACTGCATGAAGTTGAGTTAATAAAGCATTTATTAACATGCAAATTAACTATTAGCACATGCCTGAATAATAAGATATAGAAATGTTAATTTGAATAATTTATTAATCATTTACTAACTCATTCTGAAGGATCTTTAAAAACCAGCAC
>NC_079448.1:55266940-55287193 GCF_903798145.1 Danio aesculapii | reverse complement strand
TCGAAAGGGTGCCGAAAAAGTGCTACGGTGCGGTTCGGTACGCTTTTTGACAGTGGAAACGGCTATAAAAGCGTACCAAACCAAACCAAATCGTACCGTACCACTCAGTGGAAACGGGTCTTAATACATCGGTAGGGAAATGCTTTATTAACTCAACTTCCTGCAGTTTTGTCACCTAATGTAAAGTGAGGACTATTAATGCTTTATAAACCCCTTTAATATCAAATGAACAATAAATGTTTGCAATCTTATCTAAAAGTTAAATGACTGTAAAGTTCAGACATCGCTGAGTAACAGGAGTGTCAAAATACAACCTAAAATTGGCTAAAACAACAATATAATAATTGAACAATATACTATGATGCACCATATTAAAGTAATTAAGCGATGTTTAAACTGTACAGTAATTTATTTTACATAAGATTGCAAAGATTGATTTTTCATTTGATGCAGTTTCATTTGTGGATCTTCAAATGACTATAAGTGAATAAAGTGATTTATTTTCTTTTTTCCTGTTTATAATGTAACTGAGCCTTTAATTGTCCTTTATAAGGGGTTTATAAAGCATTAATAGTCTTCACTTTAGATTAGGTGACCAAACTGGATGAAGTTAATAAAGCATTTATTAACATGCAAATTAACTATTAGCACATGCCTGAATAATAAGATATAGAAATGTTAATTTGAATAATTTATTAATCATTTACTAACTCATTCTGAAGGATCTTTAAAAACCAGCACCTTCTCTCAAATAACTGGTTTGTAAATGATTGCGATTCCCATTACAGACACACGGTGTCTTCCTGCAATATATGAAAGGTTCCAAATGCTATTTTTACCTGTCAAAAATGAGCCAAATATGTTGTTTTTACTCTCTGATAGTCAAAACATGTTTAAAATGTCTATGTTATAGATGCATTAAAAAACAGTCAGAATTTATTTTATTTTGTTTTACTATTAAAATTTTTAAATTATTATTATTTAATTTTTGATTATAATTTCATTATTGTTTTATTTATTTATTTATTTTATGTATCACCTCATGTGTAAGGGGTTAAATTGTTGGGGAAGGAGATGTTCGGTAAAAAAAATATATTGAAAAATTCTAAAGTTACAGGAAACAGTCAGAAAAAAAGGTGTTTTATGGAAATTTGGACCACGAGTCCACATATATGGACATCATGTTTCTCTAAAAGTACATCAAATCAAAAGATGATACTCAGGTTTTATTTTAATTAGGTTCCAATAAGCCCAAATAGCAAAGAGAAATAAAAACTGCATGTAAAAAAAACAGCTTGGGCCTTAAGAGGAAAGCCACTTAAGAGCTGAAATGTGCTGTCCACGTATGTGGCCACTAAGCCCTAGGACAGGCATGGGCAAACTCGATCCTGGAGGGCCGGTGTCTCTGCAGAGTTTTGCTCCAACACTAATCAAACACACCTGAACACCCTAATTAGTGTCTTCAAGATCACTAGAAAACTACAAGCAGGTGTGTTTGATTAGGGTTGGTGCAAAACTATGCAGGGACACCGGCCCTCCAGGATCGAGTTTGCCCATCCCTGATCTAGGAGGTTAATTTAGTAATGAAAAAATAATAATTAACTAAATATGAACGCACAATCATTAAGCACATTATGTATGGGCTTATAAGTAGGCCCACACGGAGTCTGTGCATGCAGATTGCTGCAGATTTTTAGCCCGTCATTGATTCTGTTTATTTACTCGAATAAATGTGTGTACATTTATATTTATTCAGTTTTAAATTATTTACAGTAATATTATTGACTAATATGGAAATATTCATCTGATTTATGTACAATACAGTGTGTGCAGTAATATTGTCTGTCTTTTAGTAGAGATATTATTTGAGAGACTTGCTTTGTTTACCTTGCTTTGTGGATTTGCATTGTTAACAGTAAATAAAAGTTAATAAGGTATTACTTTATATTTCATATATTAAGGTTTTAGTTATGAAACTCCAAAAATAATCGCATAAATCTGCAGATTTTTAACACAATTCTGTGCAGAAATAGCAAAAAACATCCGCAGATTCTGTCTGGCCCTAGTTATAAGTCAAGAATAGAGCATTAGTATAATAGCAGTTATAATCTATAAGTCTATTAATGTAGAGTTAATGCTTAACATGAATTCCCTGTTTGCTAATGCTTAAAGGGCACATAGTTAACCTCTTTTTTCTGATTTAATATTAATATTCTGGTTGTTCTGAGTGTGCCAGTTTAGCTTCAGTTTAAAACACAGTTCAGATTGTTTTATTATAATGTGTTAAAAAGTGTCGTGTTGGGGGCGTGTCCACAGCTCGCTGATTTAGGGGTGTGTTGCTTCACATGTAGATTAGTTTCAGCTTCCCGCCAACGTAACAAGGGGGCGGAGCCATGAGCTCACCCGCTCTGCGTTTGCAACAGAGTCTGACAAGAAGACTCAGAGAAGGAGTGAGAGGATCAGCATTCAGTCGTACATGTACGACTCGGACACAGACCAAGCAGAGAGTACACAATCATTTGTGTCTTTGTACAGTTTTACAGCCAACTGTGTGCTAGTTTAAAGTTCTGAGCTTGTACACAGAAACTAATAACCACGCACACTGAATTAACTTTGACTGAGGCACCGGATGCGCCGCTCGAAGCCGCAACACGGCACACCAGACACTCTCTGTGGCGCGGCAGAAACATGAAGTGTCCCGAATCGTCGCGCCACGCATTTCTGAATTCTAAACATCGGTTTCTGCAGCGGTCCGCAGCGCCCAGCCGTCGACTTGAGTGTACCCTGATAGAAACCGATGTTTAGAATTCTAAAACGCATGCTAGTTAAGATCACAGGGAGCTTCTGGGATCGCGAGAAATGCAAACGGCTGAAGTATAAGGTAGACTCAATGAGAAGTACACATGTTTGCAAACCTACCTAAAGATACAACCAATAATTCCGATTAGAGCGATAATGTGGAGAATATTGATCTTGTGTTGAGCCCAATGAGCCTTGCATCTAAAAATAGAGCTAGCGTGTTCCTTTAGTGATATCGATTCGACTCACGCTGAAAATGGCGGACGTGAATCAACAAACTGAGGATATGATGACGTGCCTGTCAATCAATATTGGTGGGCGGGGGGACCGCTCTCCTACGTATAGTTACGGTCGATCTGAAAACCGCTCCAATTGGTCCACCGTTTTTTATGTTGTTAAATTGAAAAAAAAGCACTGGGTGTGTTTATATCACCCCAATATGACGCTCTATACACCATACATGCACATATGTCTGTCCAAACAGCTTGAAAAGTAGATTTATCACCATAGGTGCCCTTTAATAAATGATTCATAGTGTGCAGTTATTATAGTGTTACCTAAAATATGTATTGTGTATATTCACAGTCCACAGAATAGGCCGAACAGGTCGATCCGGCAAGACTGGAATCGCCACCACATTTATCAACAAAGGATGTGGTGAGTGTTTATTTCTAAAGCCTGTCCGCAGGTTTCTCTTTCTATTTTAGAAATATAATGAAGCTCTCTGTGTTTTAGACGAGTCTGTGCTGATGGATCTGAAAGCTCTGCTGGTTGAAGCCAAGCAGAAAGTTCCTCCGGTTCTGCAGGTTCTGCACACTGGAGACGAGACCATGCTGGATATCGGAGGTATGAATGATGCACGTGTTGCTGAAACCGTAAAGCACACACTCGAGAAGGCTCCATCTTGTTTTAGTTGTGAGGCGCTGATAGTTTCTGAAAGGTCAGCAGTGATGGTGTGTAAAAAATACACTTCTCTAGCAGTGTGTCTTTATTTACTCACAGCTACATACTTGTTAAGTGTTACCCTGTTTTAGCTGTATATTAATATACTTATAAACATATGACTCCATCACAACACCAAAGCAGAGCTGCTGTGTTTCTGAAAATATCAGTGCGATTGGTCTGAGTCTTAATGCAGAAGAAGAGCAGAATGACGCTCAGTTTACAACATCACACCATCTCTTTCTCTCCATCCATCCACCCAAAACACATCCATCCATCTCTCCATCCATCATCCATCCCCAACCCATCCATCCCTCAATCTGTTCATCCATCCACCCATCCATCCGTCTCCCCACCTACCCACCCATCCATCCATCCATCCCTCCATCTCTCTCTCCAGCCATCCCTCCTCCTCCCCACCCACCCATCCATCTATTCATCCATCTCTCTCTCTCTCCACTAATCCATCCATTTCTTCATCTCTCTACCCACCCAAAACCTATCCATCCATCTCTCTATCCATCCGTCCGTCCATCATCCATCTCTCTATCTCTCCATCCATCATCCAACCATCCTTTATCTCTCCATCCATCCACCCAAACCCATCCATCTCTCCATCATCAATCCATCCCAAACTCATCCATTCCTCTGTTTCTCCATCCATCCATAATTCCATCCATCCACCCAAAACCCATCCATCTCTTTCTCTCCATCCATTCACCCAAAACACATCCATCCATCTCTCCATCCATCATCCATACCCAACCCATCCATCCCTCAATCTGTTCATCCATCCACCCATCCCTCCGTCTCCCCACCTACCCATCCATCTATCCCTCCATCTCTCTCTCCAGCCATCCCTCCTTCTCTCCACCCATCCCTCCTTCACCCCATCCACCCATCCATCTATTCATCCATCTCTATCTCTCCACTAATCCATCCATTCCTTCATCTCTCTACCCACCCAAAACCCATCCATCCATCTCTCCATCCATCCAGCCGTCCGCCCATCCATCCATCAATCATTCCATCCCAAACCCATCTATCTCTCTATCTCTCCATCCATCCACCCAAAACCCATCCATCCATCTCTCTATCTCTGTATCCATTATCCATCCACCCCAAACCTATCCATCCATCTTTTCCCGTCTGTTCTCATCGCTATTTCTCTATTAGTCCTAGAAAAAATATGATCAGTGACTAGTTTTCTTCTTTCATTACCCAAAACAAAACAGCTCTTTAACCTGCGTGTGTTTTGTGTTCAGGGGAGCGCGGCTGTACCTTCTGCGGTGGTTTGGGTCACAGGATCACAGATTGTCCCAAACTGGAGGCCATGCAGACCAAACAGGTCACCAACATCGGCCGCAAAGACTACCTGGCCAACAGCTCCATGGACTTCTGATGCTGGGGGCTTTTATTCTGTACACACATGTATTATTCTGGAACCTGTACATTACTGGTGGACTCCTCTTCTGTGAATCTGTCTGTCAGAGTTTTGCTCAATATAAAAATAAAAGAGAAGCTGCATTACACTGGAGAAGATGACCTCATTCATGTTTACTATAGTATGTGAATAACGTGTTCAGTTTATTACAGTTATGAATCTATCTATCTATCTATCTATCTATCTATCTATCTATCTATCTATCTATCTATCTATCTATCTATCTATCTATCTATCTGTCTGTCTGTCTGTCTGTCTGTCTGTCTGTCTGTCTGTCTGTCTGTCTGTCTCTCTGTCTGTCTGTCTGTCTGTCTGTCTCTCTCTCTGTCTGTCTGTCTGTCTCTCTATCTATATGTCTGTCTGTCTGTCTGTCGTTCTATCTATCGTTCTATCTGTCTATCCATCTATCTATCTGTCTATCCATCTATCTATCCATCCATCCATCCGTCCGTCCGTCCATCCGTCCGTCCGTCCATCCATCCATTCGTCTATCGTTCTATCTATCTATCTATCTATCTATCTATCTATCTATCTATCTATCTATCTATCTATCTATCTATCTATCTATCTATCTATCTATACATCTATATCTATCCATCAATCAGTCCGTCCGTCAGGTCCGTCCGTCAGCCGTACGTCCGTCCGTCCGTCCGTCCGTCCGTCCGCCGTCTGTTCTGTCTGTCAGTCTGTTCATCTATTATCATCTACTATCTATCTTAGTTTCTATCGTTCTATCTTCGTTATATCTAGTCGATCTGTCTATCTATTATCATCTATCTATCTACTATCATCATCTATATATCTATCTATCTATCTATCCAGCTATCTCTATCCATCTAGCGTATATCCATCATCGTCTATCCATCTATCGTCTATCCATCTAGCGTCTATCCAATATCCATCTAGCTATCTATTTCTATCTATCTACTATCTATATATCCTCTATAATCTATCTATCGTTCTATCTTTCGTTCTGTCTGTCTGTCTGTCTCTACGTCTGTCCGTCTATCCATCTATCTATCTGTCTATCCGTCCATCTATCTATCTATCTATCTATCTATCTATCTATCTATCTATCTATCTATCTATCTATCTATCTATCTATCTATCTATCCATCCATCTATCCATCTATCCATCTATCTAATAAAAGCTAGGTTGCATTCCACTGTAACATGTCTGTTAATTAATCTTTTCTATATTATGAGATTAATTCTGTTTATATGCGGTGGTGAATTGCATTATGGGATGTTGATCTCTGCTCTGTCCACTTCTGATGTTGAAAATTCACTCTACAGTTTAAACTTCCCATAAATTAAAATAAGCTGTTAGTAGAAGCATGTTCATTTTCAGGATAAAACTCCAAAACAAATGACAAAATTCACATTTAGAAGATATAAACACCCAAAGTCTGCAGTTTGTCACTTCTTTTTGCCCACATTACCTGTCCCACATTAACTATGTGTCCCATAACATGTATATTAACATTAAAAGTCAGTCACATAATGCAATTCAAAGTCATAAATAATCAACAAAACACCCAGATAACTGTTAATTTACTCATGTGTTTTGCAGTGTAGCACCTTTAGCAGACACTTTAATCAGTGATCAGTTCATATGCTGCACTTCTACTGTAAAGAATTAAATGAGCATCCACTTATTCTGCGTTCATGTTAAGTAAAACTAATAACTTCATCTTTTTTCAGACAGTATCTGTGCCTGCATCTTCTCTCAGCGTCCTGTTTATGACCAAGCGTGGCTGATTAACCTGTTTCTCTGCGAACAATGTGACGTTTTTAAGAGCACGGAGGAAAGCCAGTGGTGACCATTTTTAGCCGCTTGTTTCCCCACCCTGACGGAAACTCTTGCTTCATATCAAAATAGTCTTCGTTATCATGTACTGTCAGTGTGTCCTATAGTGAACAGAGGAGCTGCAGCACTATGGATGTGATCTCTAAAGAGGGCCCGCTGTTCCTCCAGGGAGTCAAGTTTGGGAAGGTCAGCTGATTTACTGAAGCATTGCATTTGTTTACACTTGTTTTTACATTTATTTAAATTTGTTTGTGTAAGTGTTCTGGCTTTAAGTGTAGTACTATTTATTTTATTAAAAAAATGTCTTACTATACAAGTATAGATTATATTAATCTAAACTATTTAGATTTTTATATTTAATATAAGATAGTGATAATGCTTTAAGTGGGATACTATTTATTGGTTAACTTTTTTTGTTACTAAATAAGCATATATCATGTTTTATATTATTTTATTTATATATTATTTTCTAATTTATTTTATATTATTATAAATAATTTAATTGTTTTTATTTATATATTATTTTCTAATTTATTTTATATTATTATAAATGATTTAATTGTATGTTTATGATATGCTTTGTGTTTCACTATTTATTATTTTTTATTACTTTTGTTACTATACAATGAATATATGCAGTGTATTTTGGTGCATTTGAACAAAATAGATTTATTAAACAGATATATTTATTAAAATTATATTTTAGTCACCAAACATATTTAGAAATAGAAAGATAACACAATTAAATTCAAGCTAAATATTGCAAAATAAATTACAAACTACAAAATTTCAATAAAAACTTTCAATATTTTTTGCTTCTCTTGATTTTTCCTCTTTTTTTAATTTGTATTTAATATTTTTCTATAACGTAAATTTGGGTGTACTCGTTTTTAGACTGTTATCGTAGGTTATTTTGTTAGATTAGCTCCAGATTTGGCTTCAGTGCTGACTAATCTAATATAATACTGTAGAGCTTCCTATTAAAAAATATGAAGATACAAGAGAGATGTGAGGGGTGTGCTTATATATGCTGAGCGCTGTATATTATTATACATATTATTGTATATCATTCGTTTTTTTGTAATATAAGAGAACTGTTTTGGCTTTACGTGTGATACTATTTACTGTTCTTTTTATTTCTTGTTACTATATGAGTATATCTTTTGTTATTATAAATTATTTGATTATTATTTTTAATATAAGATGGAAGTGATATGGCTTTAGTGTACTAATATTGTTACTATATAAGTCTGTTATATAATATTACACTATATTATGCTGAATTAGATTTTTTTAGATAGGAGTGATATCGCTTATTTATTTTCATTACTGTTTATATTATATTATATTATAATAGGCTATATTATCATAAATTATTATTATTTTAGATAGTGTCGTGGCTTTAAGTGTAGTACTATTTATTTTTTGTTACTATAAAAGTATATATTATATTATTATCAATTATTTGATTATTCTTTATTAATATAAGATGGAAGTAATATGGCTTTAGGTGTAATACTATTTATTTATTTGTTACTATATACACTCACTGGCCACTTTATTAGGTACACCTCACTAGTACCAGGTCGGACCCCCTTTTGTCTTCAGAACTGCCTTAATCCTTCATGGTAGAGATTCACTGGAAATATTCCTGAGAGATTTTGCTCCATATTGACATGATAGCATCACACTGTTGCTGCAGATTTGTCTGCTGCACATCCATGATGCCAATCCCGTTCCACTACATCCCAAAGGGGCTCTATTGGATTGAGCTCTGGTGACTGTGGAGGCCATTTGAGCACAGTGAACACTTGAGAACACTGAACCGCTGATACAAGGCAGGATGGATCCATGCTTTCATGTTGTTTAGGCCAAATTGTGAGCCGAGCATCCGAATGTGTCAGCAGAAATGGAGACTCATCAGACCAGGCAACGTTTCTCCAATCTTCTATTGTCCAGTTTTGGTGAGCCTGTGTGAATTGTAGCCTCAGTTTCCTGTTCTTAGCTGACAGGAGCGGCACCCGGTGTGGTCTTCTGCTGCTGTAGCCCATCTGCCTCAAGGTTGGACGTGTTGTGTGTTCAGAGATGCTCTTCTGCAGACCTCGGTTGTAACGAGTGCTTATTTGAGTTACTGTTGCCTTTCTATCAGCTGGAACCAGTCTGGCCATTCACCTCTGGCATCAACAAGGCATTTGCGCCCACAGAACTGCCGCTCACTGGATATTTCCTCTTTGTCGGACCATTCTCTGTAAACCCTAGAGATGGTTGTGCGTGAAAATCCCAGTAGATCAGCAGTTTCTGAAATACTCAGAGCAGCCCGTCTGGCAGCAACAACCATGCCACGTTCAAAGTCACTTAAATCCCCTTTCTTCCCCATTCTGATGTTCACTTTGACCTGCAGCAGATCGTCTTGACCATGTCTACATGAATAAATGCATTGAGCTGCTGACATCTGATTGGCTGAGTAGAAATCTGCGTTAACAAGCATTTTGACGTGTACCTATTAAAGTGGCCGGTGAGTGTAGGTTATATTAATAAAACAAGGTTGATTATTCTTTTTTTAATATAAGATAGAAGTGTTATGGCTTTAAGTGTAATACTATTTATTGTTTGTAATATTTTGTTACTAAATAATTATATATTATTAATTAATTATTATGAATTTTGGCTTTTTATATAAGAGAACTTTTGGCTTTAAGTGTAATAATATTTAAGGTTTTTATTTTTTGCTTTATTGTTATTTTGCACAAGATAGAAGTGATATGGCTTTAGTAGTACTATTCATTATTTTTATTAAATTTTTTTAACTATATATGTCTATAAGATATTATATTTGTTATATTTTATTATATTGTATTCTTTGTATAATTATTTTATTATAGTATGGATTATAATTTTAAGACATGATTTAACTGTTATGGCTTTAAGTGTGAAACTATTTAGGTTTCATTTGACATTTTTATTAATTTTACATTTTATTTCTTTATTTATTTTTATACTACACAAGTATGCATATATAATAGGATTAAATTTAGAAATTATTAGATTTTTTTTTTTTAATACCAAGTAGAAGTGTTACGGCTTTAAATTTAATAATAATCAAATATTTCAAAATGTTGATTCCTATTTTATATAAGCATGGTATAAATTATATTGCGTTATAAATTTTAGATGTTTAATTTTTAATATAAGATAGAAGTGAGATGCCATTAATGTAGTACTGTTTATAATTTTTATTACATTTAATTATATTATAAATTGTTAGAGTTTTATTAGATTTTTTATAATAATAATAATTCTAATATTAATGAAACATTTTCACAATATTAGTGTTTTCACAGTGATTTTGATTAAGTAGAAGAGACTATAAATATATATATATATATACCCCTCACAGATCTCTCTGTGATAATATAATACATAATATTAGAGATTATATCGAGTTGTGCAATGTAGAACAATAATGTTTTATTTTTTATCTCAGAACTGCCCATATTGGGTGGAGAGGGAATCAGTTGGCATTAATCTGGTCTAGCTTTAAATATGTGTTTATATTCAGCAGATTTTAAAGATCTTAAAAAACTAGTTTCCAATCACTTAGTTAATAATATGATTTCCATATGGTTTGACATGAAAAAATATTTAAGTGCCTGCTTTCCCTTATCTTGTTTCAGTCCAATTTGGGGAAATAAAACATTTAAACCAGGTACATTAGATGCAGGATTCAAGATATGGGCAGAGAAGGGAATTAGATAGCAGATTTTCAGTTAATGTCAGAATTATTAGCCCCCCTTTTATTATTATTATTATTATTTTATTTAATATTTCCCAAATTATGTTGATTAGATTTAGGAAATTTTCACAGTATGTCTTCTAATATTTTTTCTTCTGGAGAAAGTCTTATTTGTTTTATTTCGGCTAGAATAAAAGCAGATTTTAAGTTTTTAAACACCATTTTAAGGTCAATATTATTAGCCCCTTTAAGCTATATATTTTTCTCGACTGTCTACAGAACAAACCATCATTATACTATAACTTGCCTAATTACCCTAACCTGCCTAGTTACGCCTAATTAACCTAGTTAAGTCTTTAAATGTCGCTTTAAGTTGTATAGAAGTGTCTTAAAGAATATCTAGTCTAATATTATTTACTGTCATCATGACAAAGAGAAAATAAATCAGTTATTAGAGATGAGTTATTAACACTATTATGATTAGAAATGTGTTGAAGAAATCTGCTCTGTTAAACAGAAATTAGGGAAGAAAATAAACAGGGGGGCTAATAATTCAGGGAGGCTAATAATTCTGACTTCAACTGAATATGTTAACAGTGTTCTAATGCCATTTGAGGAAATTGTTAGTAAATACAATACAATATTCCTGCAAAACATTTCCTTAAGCATTTACAAATAAGAGATTTTATCCTCACATCACAAAGTAATTCTCTGGATATGCCATCATTGTCTGTTTTAGAAAAGGTAATAACAAAAGATTGTTTTAGTGAAGGTTTCATTATACAAGATGCTGGTGTCAGAATCAAAGGAGTCTTCAAGTTGTAAACTGGAAGCTGGAGATTAGATCTTAAAGAGGATATTTCTACAGAGGACTGTATAAAGACACGCGAGGAAGCTCAATCACTAACAATGAACACTCGTCTGAAACTCTTCCAAGAGAAGTGGCTGATGAGGATTTACATAACAGCAGTTTTATTGCAGTAATATAATGAAAATATTCCAGATACTTGCTTGAGATGCAGGGACCTTAAAGGAACGCTGTATCACTGTGTATGGGAATGGAAAGGAATGCAGAACTTTTGGAAAGGTGTGAAAGAAATGATAGTAAAGACTCTTGAGGTTGAGGGTATACATTTTTTTTTTATTTCATGTATATCCCAAGGAGATTTAGTTAAAAAAGAGGGAGCGTATATTTATGAATATAGGCATTCTGCAAGCGAAACGGCTTATTTCTTTCAATTGGAAATGTGCAGCAAATATAGACCGTTGGCTGAAAGAGATGGTAACAATGGAAAAAGTTACTTATATATTAAGTTATAAAGTTATATATTATAAATACATAACTTTTGATGGAGTTTGGGGACCTTTCGTGTTGTTTTTTAAAGGTGGTGGATTTGGAAGATTATTTAAAGAGGTGATCTTGTACTCTGATGTAAAATACTGAGAAGCCTTTTGATTTGTTTGTTCATTTGTTTAGTTGTTGGTTTCTGTTATATCTGGCACATGTAAACGTGTATGTATATGTTCAAATATAAACATTAATTGGGGGAAAATAATTATTAATAATAGAGATTGCTAATGAGATAATATATTTGTGCATATGCATTAGATTAATCAGTACCAAAGCAAACCTGATGAACAGATCACAGTCTAAACATAAATGAGCATCTTGTATGAGTAAATGATGAGGAAATGTTCAATGCGGAAGTGAATTAATGCTTTAATGGAGTTGGGAGGAGAGATTTAGCGGAGGCAGGATCAGATCTGCTCCTCTGAGACGGCCTCATCCAGCCGCAGGGGCAGGAGTTGTGAAATGATTCTTGGTTTTATCTCTTATAAATGATTCATCCGCGTTTATCTCGAGCATGAGGATGGAGACACCTCGGGTGGGGAAACAGCTGCTTTTCTCTTCTATAAATAATGTGCAGCCGAGGGTTTCTGCCCACCTATAATTCCTCAGGCTCACTGTAAATTATTCAAAATGATGCTTTAAAGGGGAGCTATTATATGCCTCCTTTTACAAGATGTATAATGCATCTCTGATGAGTGTGTGTTTGAGTTTGAGTTGAGAACTGCCCACAGATGATGTGTTATATCTCTCTGAAACTGACCCTTTTAGGCTTTGATCCTAATTTGGTGACTGTCGCTTTAAATTCAAATGAGATTGGGCTCTTTTCAGAAGAGGGCGGAGCTACAAATACCTGTGCATCAGCATAGTGACAGAAACAGGACTAGCTGTGTTAAAACCACATTTATAATCCTCTTAAGCGGGTCACACACCGCTCGGCGCCGCGACACGGCGCACACATGACAGTTGAAAGTATCGCACACCAGACGCGCACATTCGCATGCTATTTTAAATTAAACTATTCAGATGGCGCTCTGAGTTAAGATGTCTCCAATGTTACTGGTTGAAACCTAAACTGGTGATGAGGTCTTAAAATGAATGAAAAGAGTCCGTTGATGCAGAAATGGAATTTTAAACAGTGGGCGTGGCTTGTTCTTTTCTACTGAGAGCTGATTGGCTGTAGTAAAGTAGGCGTTTCATTCAGATTGATGGAGAAAAGGGTTTGGGGAGAGTTATTACAACCTAACAGACTCCCTCTGCTCACTATTTCTGTTTGTTGTTAAAACTGACAGCTGTAGGGGGCGTGGTTTAGTGTGTTAGCCACACCCAATACCTCAGACTGACGTAAATTGAGAATTGAACTAAAACAGGACGTGCATTTTCAGATTTTAATTTCAGATTATAAGAGCAACCAATTTGTTTTCCTAATGACCTGCACAGATGAATCGTTCAGCACAGAACTAGCAATGCGAGCTAGCTAGCCAGTATGGTTAGTTTCATGTGGACTTTAAAAGGTCTTGAATTTGACTCTGCTCCTGTATATGGCCTGAGTAAATGGTGTTAATGTCTGCTGTTGTTCCTGCAGAAGATCTGGCGTAAGTCATGGCTGGTCCTCCTGGAGGCGGGACCCGCAGGCGTGGGCCGTCTGGAGCTGTGGGACCTGCGGGACGGTGGAGGCCGGATGGGGTTCGGGATCAGCAAACCGGCAGGGTTTAAGAGGACGGATAAGCGAGTGATTCGGCTGTCGGACTGTCTGAGCATCACCCCGGCTCCAGCAGAGAGCTGTCCCACAGACTGCTCCGCTTTCTTCCTCAACACCATCTCCTGCACCTTCACCATCGCTGCGCCCCAACAGGACGACTGGCTGGCGGTGCTCTGCCGGCTGGCTTTTCAGGTACCCAGGCTTTATACGGTTCAGCTCAGTGGTCAGTTCTCCATACCTCTATTAAAGCTGCACTTTAAAGCAAATCCAGGTGTATCTAGGTGTAACGGAGGCCAGCTAGTAAGTGCTGTGCAGGTAAACCTCACTCCTCTGACATCTAAAGGTGCTCTAGTGACAGATGTTATAGAGGCCATGGTCTTTAGCCCCCTTGGTACAGCAACCGACTCCCATGCGGAGAGTCACCGGCTCGATCCCAGCTCAGAGTGGGTTTGGGGTGGTGTAGGACCGGTGGGGTTTCATTGGTGCCGTGACCCGGATGTGAGTGAGGTTTAGGGGGGTGAGTGTAACGGAGGCCTGCTAGTAAGTGCTGTGCAGGTAAACCTCATTCCTCTGACCTCTAAAGGTGCTCTAGTGACAGATGCTATAGAGGACATGGTCTTTAGCCTCCTCGTTAGAGCAACCGACTCTCATGCGGAAGGTCGCCAGTTCGATCCCAGCTCAGAGTGGGTTGGGTGGTGTAGGACCAGCGGGGTTACATAGGCATAGACTAATAATAAGAGATCAGTGTATGGGCATAGCGTAAGCCTCAGACACCACTGTTTCATCATTGTCATGCAGGGGGTCTTAATATGTATTAAAAGTTGATAAATTAATTTTGGGAAATTTTTGGCTCTTAAAAACTATTGAAAAGTCTTAAATGATATTTTACATGGTATTAAATTTGGTATCATTTTTGATTCTGCAATGTTTAGTTGTATGATAACATTTGTCTGAATCTTCCCCCTCAAGTCCAAACACATGTGGTACAGGTGAATTGGGAAGGCTAAATTGTCTGTAGTGTATGAGTGTGAATGAGTGTGTATGGGTGTTTCCCAGTGCTGGGTTGCAGCTGGAAGGGCATCCGCCGCGTAAAACATATGCTGGATAAGTTAGCGGTTCATTCTGCAGTGGTGACCCCTGATTAATAAAGGGACTCAGCCGAAAAGAAAATGACTGAATGAATTTATTAATAAACATATTAATTTGGGTGTTTGGTTTTTGAACTGTGATCTTCAGTTTGCTTGTTAGATTAGTTCAGCAGATCTTCAGTACTGACTAATCTACTGTATGTGCACTAATATATGCAGCCTGGAGAAACTATTAATGTAAAAGCGAGATCTGTGAGGGGTCACTCATAACACTAAATATGTATATAATTATGTATATGCAGAGTACGTATTTCTAAAATCAACACTTCTATAATAAACTTCAGCATGTCGCAGAGGAAGTGTTGACAACCACACCTTTGCGTTTATGATTGCTCAAGAACATCCTTAGTCATTTTTCAAAGATCGACATCGTAAAAAAAAAGAGGAATTACTAACGCACGCTGTTTGTTATCAACCGCCTTGTATGTTTTAGAAGAGCCAGAGCAGCGAAGACAGCAGGAGAGTTCAGAAAGACAAATACCTGCCGCTGGCCAGCAACGAGCTGTACTCCACCTGGGGAACAGGTGAGACGTCTGCAGAACACAACACAGCCCCATTCTCACACCGATAACATCATTATCTGTGGGTGTTTCCAACTGTCTGTGTGTTGAGCAAGAGCTGTGTGTTCATATCTGCAACACGTACAGCTCCATTACTCAGGGCTTTATTTTCTTCAGCTCTGCGATCCTCCCTGCTGATTGCACATTAACTTCGTGGCACTTTAGTTTATGCGAAAGTCACTTGTATAAGGGGATTAAACACAAGTAATAGTGTGTGAATATCTCCAGCAGCCTCTAATGATATATACATGAATTAATTGTATTTGTTTATAATCAGACTTGATGAATGAAACACTTTGATTGACATTCTCTCTTTGTACGTGTCATTAGAGGGGGAAAGCCCCGCCCACTAGTGCTCATCTCTCCATCTCATTAGCATAAACAGCAGCCCTGAGTGAGAAGCAGCCGTCTGTCCATTAGCCATTAGAGTGTTTGAGCTGCTGAAGATAATGTCAGCATAGACTAAGAGGATTATAGATGTGGAGTTTACGATGAACAGCGACAGGAGTCTGACAGAAGCATGAAGCACACACTCACACTGAAGCACACCTGACCAGCACTGACAACACACTCACAGCTGTTTTACACCTGTCGCTATGCTTATGCATATGCATTTGTAGCTCCGCCCTCTTCTGAAAAGAGCCCAATCTCATTTGAATTTAAAGCGACAGTCACCAAATTAGGATAAGAGCCTAAAAGGGTCAGTTTCAGAGAGATATAACACATTATCTGTGTGCTATTTTCAGCTCAAACTCAAACACACACTCTTTAGAGACAGCATGGACGCATTTACGTCTTGTAAAAAAGGGACGTAATAGGTCTCTTTTAATTCTCACTAATAGCTAGCAGCCTGCTTATTATTAAAATATTGGCTGTTTGTAAAGTATGATCTTGTTCTACATCTCTAATCAAATACCTAAACCCAACTACTATCTTAATAACTATTAATACGCAGCAAATTAGAGATTTATTAAGGCAAAAGTCATAGTTAATGATTTGTTAATAAAGTGGAAAAACTATGACGTCACCTTGAAGGCTAATCAGCTGCTAGCATAAAACTGGTTCCCTCAATAAAACCCCAATAGGATTTTCCCGTAGGCTTTTCGATGATTGCAAATAATAAGCTCTGTGTTCAAACCCTGTTCATTACACTTATACGTTTTGTCCAGCTGGATAATCCTCACACAATAATACAACTTTGAGCACGTTTGGATTTTAAATGCGAACGCAAGAATTGAAAAGCTAACATTAGGCTATAAACAGACTACAGTGCGCTCGGAGCGCTCGCCTCGTCAGCAGCACTCTGCTACAGACAACTTATCAAGCTTATTTTTAGAAATATGCTCCATGACAAAGTTAATCTCTCTGTTTATTATATTATAATGCACGCTATATATTATAAACAAATAAATACGTAAAAACGCACAGACCAGCGTGCCTTTTGGATAGTTTGTTAAATGGGAAATACATCTGTTTTGCTTTACGGTTGTTGTAACAGTTTCAAAACTATGTATAAATGTGCCAACATAATATTATCATAGGACCCCTGCTGAAAAATCCAGCTTAAACCAGCCTAGGCTGGTTGGCTGGTTTTAGCTGGTTTTAGCTGGTTGACCAGCCTGGTTTTAGAGGGGTTTTTCCATTTCCAGGCTGGTTTCCAGCCATTTCCAGCCTGGTCTTAGCTGGTCAGGCTGGAAAATGACCAGCTAAAACCAGCTTGACCAGCCTGGTTTAAGCTGGACACAGCTGGTTTTGGCTGGGCTCCCAGCCTGGCTAGGTGGTCAAGCTGGTTTTAGCTGGTCATTTTCCAGCCTGACCAGCTAAGACCAGGCTGGAAATGGCTGGAAACCAGCCTGGAAATGGCCAAAACCCCTCTAAAACCAGGCTGGTCAACCAGCTAAAACCAGCCAATCAGCCTAGGCTGGTTTAAGCTGGATTTTTCAGTAGGGACACTTATATAAGTGTATCGCTCACGTGCATACAGCCGGCTTACCTTAACAGACGACAGAAATGAAGAAGGGACAAGTCTATACGCCTGCAAGTTCCATCATGGACACAGAGCAACGTTCAATTTTCATTTTTATGTCAGGAAGTACAGGGAAAAGCAGCCCATACAGTCACATCTGCTATAGATTTAATGGAGGAGTGTAAATACTGCAGTTATGACAGAGTTAAATGTGTTCAGATGAAGAAAAATCAGACGAAAAATCACTTGATCTTGACTGTTAATATGTGTGTATTTTTACCATAGACTGTAAAATATATGGACGTAGCATCAGTGACGTCACCCATAGGTTTCTGAAGAGCGCAAAAGAAGCTACAAGTAGGCGCGGCCAACCGTCGCCATTTTGTTCGCGCGTCATCGCACCCACGGCGGGATACCAAACAAGGGCAAAGAGGCGGAGAGTGAGCGGAGCTACAGACACCTGCTGGCACTTTGCTTAGACCTGTCAGACAGACTTTACTTTGGGAGAAACGCTGAATACTGTATTACCTGCGACTCGTTTGTGTTCTGACCACATGTGCTTGGCTGTACACTATATCAATAAAGTGTTTAGACTTTTCAAAACACTGTAGTAATACATTGAGCCACATTAAGCATTGTTCATATGACGTTTTTCTACAGGAGGAAAACGCAAATTACTTCCAAACACTTCAGATGTGTGTGTGTGTGCGTGTGTGTGTGCGTGTGTGTGTGTGTGTGTGTGTGCGCGTGTGTGTGTTAGTTAATGCAAGACTATTGATAAAATCCAGCATAACACTGTATGATAACGCTTCAGATGACTGTTCTAGAGTCTACAGCTAATCAATCTGGCAGATTCTGGAGTGCTTTACGGGTCTAAAGAAAAATATTAATGATAAATGATCTTAAATAAAACAAATACATTTATAGAGGTGGTGTATAAGTATATAACTTTACTCACATGGGAAACGGAGGCCACATGAATGGTTTGTGAGCACAATTAAATGCACACAGCATCCCATATCATCTGATAATTGTAAGAAATAAGTCCAAAAGGCAGCTGACTGTGTAAAGCCACATAAAACAACACAAAAATACGATGAATATGCCGAGATCAGTGGCTAATCTGCCGGATTCAGCTGAGGTGAAGTGACGGCGACCAGCGAGACCTAGCTGTCACTCAAGTGGCCACGCCCTTAATTATGCAAACTTAATATAACCTAAAATAAAGGAAATGGATGAGTTATAAAAAAATTCACCCCCTCACAGTTGTCATGAAGGGTAATATTAGCTATATGACCCAAAATCGTTCTTTGTACCAGGCTGTAAACACCTTTATTTCTGTTGTAAAGTTGGCCATTCTAACAGTGCGCTCAATTGCCACTTGCTCTATTATGGAGCCAGGACTAGCGGAATTTTGATTAACTGCAGTTTCAGTTACTTCCGTATTGGCTTCCCGAGGGAGAGCGGGAGGTTGCCGCTTGATTTTTACCCATTTATTCACTTGTTTGCATTACTGGGAGCAGGAAAGAGACCGGCTGCGCTAGTAAGCAGTATCTTCATAATAAAATAAATGATCAACAAATTAATCTCGGCAGTCTTTACAAGTGAAGGCATTATCTACACACAATATGAATTCCCAGTTAGAAAAACACTACGAACTATAATTCATGAATATACTTTAATAACAGACAAATCCAAATGCACAACACAAGCGGGCTGCGCTCCGGACCAGCTCAGCTCGATGACGTATAATGCCTCCGACACCGCATTTAGCATCTTAGCAACCGTCTTTTTAAAGAAGCATAACGGATTTAATAAATCAAGAGTGAGGTGGAACTGATGTGTTTTATGTCGTAGAATAAAACATGAAAGTATCTTGAGTTTATGTGAGCCACGACTCTTATTTAAGCGATTTAACTGAAATCCCATTGAAAAAACCCATTGACTTTGAGACGAGGGAGCCGCTACTGCTAAAATGCTAACTCGCTTCTGTCATAGTTCCTCCACTGTATTGCAAGACTTGTAGCTTAGAGGTGTAGTATGTTGGATTTACTCCTAGTGGTTGAACTAGGTATCGACAGTCCATAAACAAATAAGATAAGATCCATTATGTCTGTCTGCGTGAGTGTATAAAGAGACAAGAACCAGACTAAACCTCAACAAAGAATCACTGATGAACTATTTCTCACTTCTGAAGCCATCCAGGCATCCACGTGGTCTCCTCCACAGCTCTATAATTGCTGGCAGAACAGATCTTTATTTAGGTGTGCCCTCAGACTGAGTGTGTGTTTTTGTCTTGTGCTGTTCTCAGGTCAGTTCCAGGTGTGTGTTCAGAGCACAGAATCATCTCAGAGACTCAGGTTGTCTGGGTCTTACCTGCTGTCGGCTGATAAAGAGACGGTCAGTCTGCTGGACCTAAAGACTGGACAGCCCATCCAGCGCTGGCCATACAGACTGCTCAGGAGATTCGGCCCAGTCAAGGTTAGTCAGCGGGAAATACACTCTATCTATCTATCTATCTATCTATCTATCTATCTATCTATCTATCTATCTATCTATCTATCTATCCATCCATCCATCCATCCATCCATCCATCCATCCATCCATCCATCCATCCATCCATCCATCCATCCATCCATCCATCCATCCATCCATCCATCCATCCATCCATCCATCCATCCATCCATCCATCCATCCATCCATCCATCCATCCATCCATCCATCCATCCATCCATCCATCCATCCATCCACCGTCTGTCTAGGCTAGTTAGTTTAGATCTATCTATCTATCTATCTATCTA
>NC_079448.1:55219440-55259440 GCF_903798145.1 Danio aesculapii | reverse complement strand
ATAGCTGATGAAGAAATTAATACCTTTGAGTTGTAATTATTTTGTTTGAACACCTGACCTAATTCATAAATGACTCTTTTGAGCACATGATTCATTTTGTTGAGTGAATCAGTGATTCACTCTGTTGAATCATTTGATTTGACACATTTGTGTTATGAATGCGAATGAATCTATTTGTTCAACTCTCCAAATCTAGCTATATGTGATTTTTTTTTACCTTTTATACCTATATATGAATATTTGAACCTTCAAATATTTCCCAAATAATGTTTAACAGATTCAGGAAATTTTCACAGTATTTCCTCTATTATTTTTTCTTCTGGAGAAAGTCTTATTTGCTTTATTTCAGCTAGAATAAAAGCAGTTTTTAATTGTTTTAAACTATTTTAAGGTCAATATTATTAGCCCCTTCAGAAATATTAGTTTTGGATTGTCTCCAGAACAAACCACTGTTATATAATGACCTGCCTAATTACCCTAACTTTACCCTAATTACCCTAGTTAAGCCTTTAAATGTCACTTTTAGCTGAATACTAGTATCTTTAAGAGTATCTAATGCAATATTATGTGCTGTCATCATGAAAAAGAGAAAAGGAATCAGTTATTAGAGATGAGTTATTAACTATTCTGTGCAGAAGTGTGTTGTAAATATACAGGAGGGCTAATAATTGAGGAGGGCTAATAATTCTGACGTCAACTATATATGAAAACATTTGAACAAATGCACTAAATGATTTTCAGACTACAATCACTGCATAAATCTGTGTAAATATATGAAAAGAAAATCTTTATTAAACTCTTGAGGTAATAAAAAAAGCACAAAGATACATAAATAACATTTTTTGTCATGGCTGATGGAGGTTTCTGTACGTGTGGAA
This sequence comes from Danio aesculapii, assembly GCF_903798145.1. NCBI lineage: Eukaryota > Metazoa > Chordata > Actinopteri > Cypriniformes > Danionidae > Danio > Danio aesculapii. Next base: position 55,258,562 of record NC_079448.1, on the reverse strand, counting down.
TGGAGAAATCCAAATTTCGGCGATGATCTGTCTTAAAGTGCAACTCCTTTGTCGTGAGTGTTCAGAGAAATTGTCAATAGAGTCTAGAAGAACTAACCGTCATCCATATGGCCTATCTATTTGGTTCCTTCAGTGTCTACTAAAACACAGACAAATAAATAACGAGTCTTCAGAGTATCACAGTCTAAATCCCACAGATACTATAGCCACTTATAGCAGATACTGTAGTGTTTCTGAACCATACTATAGTAAATATACAGCAGCTCTTAATGAATGAATGAATGAATGCTCCAGCACTGTAATAGATACTGTAGCATAGTTTAGTGTTTACTACAGTAAACAGTAGTGTATTATTGTAGTATAATATACCATATAGTTGTAGAAAATTGCAGTATTGGGTCATTTGTTTAAATTACTATATGTTGTGTTACCCTTCACTGTAATTAGTAACTTTAAATAAAAGTGAGAAAACCCATTGCCTTAAACGTGACAAGTTGACTTTACTTAAAAAAGTGGGTAACTTGGTATAATTACGTTGACTTAATTTTTATAATTACGCACGTAGTTTATTAAACTTTTAAAGTCATTCATTTAATCACTCAGGTCAACTAATCACTTTAAATGCAAATATTTGATCACTAATTTAGGTAAAGTCAACTAAAAACTATGAAAGAAAAGAGCTTACTCACTTTAAAAAGAAAATAAGGTCAGCTAAATGCTTTAATAGCCAATAGGTTACTCATATTTAGCATCTGCAGTGTAAAAAGTATTGGTTGCCTTAACATTTTAAGCTAAATCAAATTAACCTTATGATTCATTAGAACCCATATTATATTGAACTGACCTAAAACAGTGTGTGTAACTTAAAAATTAGGTTGGAACATGATTAGCTAAGTTTAATAAGTTACAATTAACTAAAACATATGTTGTTATGACTTATTGATCATATATTTTTTACAGTGTATAGAATTACCACATCATATTAAGTCAATATATGTAAACTTACTATTAAAAGTAATAAATTACCATCTTTAACTTATCTTAATATAAATAGCAACTGTTCTAAATAGTTTACTAACTTTTTAAAGTAAGTTTTAACTAATAACCTTTAAGTAAAATCCAGTAATTGCTCTTTTTTACAGTGTAGCAACAATATAAATACCACAATCTTATTAACTCAAGTACCAATGTTGGGTAAAGTTCGTTTTAAAAGTAATAAATTGACATCTTAATGCTGTCTTAATGTAAAAAATACCATATACATAGCATTATTTTTCTTAAAAGTAACTAACCAACACATTTAGTTCTTTATTTACCATTTTAAATAATAAATATTGTTATTTATTTATTATAAGTGACTCAAGATTATACTCAAGATTAATAGACAATAATTGCAATAACTTCCTCGCAAGTATTGACAATATGCGGGATTGCTTATTTACCTTTTCAGGTGTGCTGTGTTTACCTGATTGATAATATATTAGTTTTAATGCTGCGTAGCTTTTTTCCCATCACTATCAAGTACTGCATGATTCAACAACACTTCAGTATTTACTATAGATGACTGTGGTATTATTAATGAGTGGGTCATCAGCGTCCTCCAGTCTGTCCTTCTTCAGTGTCACTGAAATGGGAAGATTCTCCATCACTCGCGTTGTTCGTGCTGTCGTGTTTTTCCGTAGCGAAATTACCCGAAGTTGCGTCAATAGCGTACGGGATTGCGCTCCTCTGGTTCCCCGGTGCACCAGACTGCACCACTCCTTCCAGCAGCTCGGAGAGCTCAGTGATGTAAATCTGGGCCATCTGTAGGGTGTCATACTTTGATAGTTTTTTCTCATTCTCCAATGAAGGAATGACGCTTCTCAGTTTGTCAAACGCCCGGTTCAAACCGTGCATTCTCCGCCGTTCACGCGCATTTGCGGCCACGCGCCTGTGTCTCTGAGGGCCACTGAGAGATGCTTTACTCCCAGGACGAACTTTAGATCCTGCATGGTGATCTTCAGACGCAGTTTGAGGGCTAGAAATGTACTTTTCCATTGGAGAATCAGCAGGGGTGTGTGCGTAATTCTCCCCGGCGGAGGAGTACGCAGGAGCCGCAGAGGTCATCCAGGCCCGCGGGTCACTCCGGGTCAGCCTTGGGTGTTCAGAGATGGAAAACTCCTCCCGAAAGTGTCCATCTGTCCAATGCAAAACCTTAGTTTTTGCAGTCATTGCTTGTGTAGAAATGCATATAAAGAATGCCGAGCTTAGTCTGTCCTGAAGGGCCCTTTACCTTTAAGCAGGATCCTAATGCGCAGACCTTATATGGGCATCTCCGCACCCAGCCCCTCCCTATTTAGCGCTCTCAGCCAATAGAAAACGCGCCTCAAACTTCCAAAGAATAATAAAGAGTTGTTTTTCTTCCTCTCAGCAATTGTTCTGGAGTGATGGAAGAGCTTTTACTACTGGCTAATCACCTGACTTTATATTAACTGTTTATTAGTACTTATTTCACCTTTTATCTTATTTTACATCCTTAATCCTACCCAATACTTAAACCCAACAACTAACTATTAATAAGAAGCTAATTAATAAATTAATTATTTGTGCTAAAAGTCAAGTAAATGGTTTTTTAATAGCATAAAGTGTTATCAAATAATTGTAACCCAAATGTGTGAATTGTTTCTTAAAATAGTGTATTTTTTTACATACAGATCATTTTTATTTGTTAAATCACACTTTTTTTAACCCAACGGTTGGGGGTGTTCATATTCGACCCAACATCTTCTGAGTGTTTTTGAATGAATGTAGATGTGCGTTTTAAATATTGCATCCTAATAGACAAATTTAAATTACATTTTTTTAACCCAACGTTTGGGTTTCTTCATTTTCGACCCAACATTTGGTTACGACAACCCAGCAATTTTAGAGATAATTTAAATAAATGTAGATCTGCGTTTTAAAATACTGCATCCTTACAATATCGACCATTTTAAATGACTCTTTTTAACCCAGTGGCTGCGTTTCTTAATTTTGGACCCAACATTCGGTTATGACAACCCAGCAATTTAAGAGATCATTTAAATGAATGTCAATATGCGTTTTTAAAGACTACATCTTGATAATATAGACAATTCTAAATTACTTCTTTAAACCCAACGGTTGGGTTCCTTAATTTTCGACCCAGCAGATGGTTATGACAACCCAGCATTTTTTTAGAGAACTTTAATAAATGTAGATCTACGATTTTTAACAGGCTACTGCTTCCTTCTAGAGTTTTAATTGACGCCGTGTTTGCTTTTATTTGCCTTCTTTTTAAGATTGCATTTTTATATTTACTCTAAGAAATGCTGGGTTTTTTAAACACAAGTTGGGTCAAATATGGACTAACCCAAATATTAGGTTCAATTTGGTCATATTAATTTAATTTAAAAGAATAAATAACCCAGCAGTTAATTTAGTTCAGATTACACCCAGAATTGGGTTGAAAGGATTTTCAAAATTTTCAAGATTGTCCTGTTGTCTTTATTATTTAAGTTGAGTCCTTATATTTTATTGCGTGTTGTTTCTCTCGTTGTAACGCATTAAGTTTTTAGAAAGGCGCATTATAAATAAAAAGTATTATTATTATTATTATTAGTAGTAGTAGTAGTAGCAACAACAACAACAACAACAACAATAATTAAAGTAAAATAAATTATCCAATGCATTTCATTTTAAAAGTTAGAATTAAAAGGTCAGACTCAAATCTCAAAACGGACTTGATCTGACATCCTTATCCACTTTATTCAAGATAAGCAACGGAATTGGCATCCAATAAAATCCGGTCAGAATCTCGCATAGCAGCGTCATATTCCTGCTCAAATAAACTGTAAAATCTGCGGCGATAAAGCGAGCAGGTGGAGAGCAGGTCGAGAGGCGCACCTGTCGTCAGAGGAGTCCAGGAAAACTGATAAGTGTCTTCAGTCTGCTCATAAATCATTCAGCGATCAAGCAAAACAATATTTGGACTCAGAAACAACACACAAAACGGCCATGCTTGCGTTTAAAGGAACAGAATTGAATGCATTTATTGTTAAAAAAAAAAAAAGAAGGTCACTGGTTCGAGTCCCGGCTGGATCAGTTGTCATTTCTGTGTGGAGTTTGCATGTTCTCCCCATGTTGGTGTGGGTTTCCTCCGGGTGCTCCGGTTTCCCCTACAGTCCAAACACATGCGCTATAGTGGAACTGATGATCCAAATTGGCCGTAGTGTATGAGTGTGTGTGTGTGAATGAGTGTGTATGAGTGTGTGTGTGTGTGTGTGTGTGTGTGTGTGTGTGTGTGTGTGTGTGTGTGTGTGTGAGAGAGAGAGAGAGAGAGAGAGAGAATGAGTGTGTATGGGTGTTTCCCAGTACTGGGTTGCAGCTGGAAGCACATCTGTTGTGTAAAACATATGCTGGATAAGTTGGCGGTTCATTACGCTGTGGTCTGAATGTATAATGAAATGAAATGAATGTATAATATATAATATAATATAATATAATATAATATAATATAATATAATATAATATAATATAGTAGTAATATAATATAATATAATATAATATAATATAATTTAGTAATATAATATAATATAATATAATATAATATAATATAATATAATATAATTTAGTAATATAATATAATATAATATAATATAATATAATATAATATAATATAATATAATATAATATAATATAACATAATATACACTTCAAAAATGCTGGGCTGTCATAACCGAACAGTGGGTTATATTTGACATCAACTCAGTATATTATATTATATTATATTATATTATATTATATTATATTATATTATATTATATTATATTATATTATATTATATCGCAATTGATCTTAAATATGCACAAATTTTATATAATTTAAATGTTAAACATTATTTAAATTAAATAAATACAGTTTTTTTATCAAATTAATAAATTAATTTAATATATTATTGTTATATATATTATATTATTATATATTATATATTATATTATTATTATGTTATTAATTATATATATAATATATATTGTTATTATAATTATTTTATTTTTACCACAAACTTGCTGTGCAGCGTCTAAAACACACACACTATGTCTCTCTCTCTCTCTCTCTCTCTCTCTTACACACACACACACACACACACAAAACTATCACTCTCTCTCTCTCTCTCTCACACACACACACACACACACACACACACACACACACAAACTCTCTCTCTCTCTCTCTCTCTCTCTCTAACACTCTCACACACACACACACACACACACACACTGAGGTCTGAATAGCTCCAGCTCAGTCAGTCAGCTGTTGTCCCCTGGCACCCGTCTCTCAGTCAGGGGCCGTGCGCTCGTCTCCCATATGCTGCGATGCTTCGACTTTCACACTTCTGTTAATCACTGAGCAAAAGACAGCATCATTCACAGGGGCCCACGCTCCTCACAGGACAATCACACATTTACTCACAACCCCAAATCAGAAAAAGTTGGGACAGTGTGGAAAAAGCAAGCATGGACAAATAAAAAAGATAGTAGTGCTTTCCAAATTCACTTTGGCTTGTATTTGATTGCAGACAATATGAACACTAAATATTGGATGGTTTGTCTTACAATATTTGTAAATATTCCTCTTTTCCTGTCATTCAGACCTGCAACACAATCCGAAAAAGTTGAGAAGGAGCATTTAAGAGCTAGCAATCAGGTAAATTAATTAAATGATGTGATGTGAAGCAGGTGATGTCAACAGGTGACTGTAATTATGATTTGGTACAAAAGCAGCATCCAGGAAAGGTCTAGTCCTTTAGGAGCAGAGATGGGCTGAGGATCGCCAGTTTGCCAACAAATACATGAGAAATCTATTGAAATGTTTAAAAACAAAGAAAGAGAGGAAGCCATTTGGATATTTCACCGTCAACAGTGCAGAACATCATTAAAAGATTCAAGGAATCTGGAGGAGTTTAAGTGCGTAAAGGACAAGAGTGCAAGCCTAAGCTGAACAACTGTGATCTCCGATCCCTTAGGGGGCGCTGCATCAAGAATCCTCATTCATCTATAAGCCATATCAGCACATGGGCTCAGGACTACTGCTGCAAACCTTTGTCAAGTACTACAATATGTAGATACATCCACAAATGCCAGTTAAAACTGTACTGTGCCAAAAGGAAGCCCTATGTTAACAGTGTCCAGAAGCACCACCGACTTCTTTGGGCTCGGAGGCATCTGGGATGGACCATCACACAGTGGAAACCTGTACTGTGCTCAGGTGAATCAGTGTTTCAGGTATTTTTGGTAGAAATGGACACCATGTACTCCGGACCAAAGAAGAAAAGGATCATCCAGACTGTTACCAGCAACAAGTCCAAAAGCCAGGGTCTGCCATGGTATGGTGTTGTGTCAGTGCTCTTGGCAAAGGTAACCTGCACATCACTAATGCTGAGAAGTACATGGAGATTTTGGAGCCCAATATGCTGCCTTCTTTTCCAGGGACGCCTCTGTACACATTACAAACTCCTGGCCATGGAGGAAGAAGATACAGGTATTTGACTGGCCTGCCTGCAGTCCCGAACTGTCTCCAATAGAGAATGTGTGGCCATTTCGATGTGCAATATACAACAACGAAGACTCTGTACTGCTGCCAATTTCAAGCGTTTAAGTGTTTCAAGTGTTCAAGGTTTTTTTAGTTCTTAGTTATTGCCTTGATAATAGAAAATATGAGCTAGACATCAGTTGCCAAAGTGAAATATGAGCTATTTAGGAGACATATCTTGTATGTACTTATGTGGGCTTATATGTGGATATAAAAAAGCAATACAGGAGACCTATATGATCTGTATATGCACATATATGCACCTCAATGTTGCCTATATATATGCAGCGTATATATATTTTCATATATGTGCATATATACTGTATATAGGTTTCATATATGCGCATATATCCTCATATAGGTTCTTTCCATGTGGGTATATTTTTGAAGGGGGCAGGGTTGGGTGCAAAATCCACCAATTTCATGTATTTCATGCATGTCTCAAAATCAATAAATGAAATGCAAATGTAAAACGGATATTTGTATAGAGGTTAAATAAATATGCATGGACTGTTTTTTGTCTCTCTCTTTTTCTCAGTGTGTAATGAGTCGCTCATCACTCGTCACAGAAGTTGACTTGTCTAAGCGCAGCTCCAGCATCAGTATGTCCTGTTGAACCGGCCTCTGTCTCTCTCGGCCGCAGCAGATGGAGACTGGGCTCGGTGTGCTCAGGGCTGCAGGCTGTTGCTCTGCCAGTCGGAGAGCGAGAATTATATATTCATGTCAAAACTGAATGGAGAACCCCTGCGCGGAGAGCGTGCCCGTTTATTCAGCGCGCGCACGCCTCATTAACCCGAGGAGGACTGGCGAGCAGGTCACGCTGATTTCCTTACCAACATTTAACATCTACCGCCTGTCCACACACACACACACACACACACACACACACACACACACACACACACACACACACACACACACACACACACACACACACACACACAGAGACAGAAAGAGAAAGAGAAGCGCGCACACACAGACAGTCTTAGGCTTCTTTATATAACTAACCTGTTCACATGAACAGAGTAAACTTAATGTTTATTTACCTTTTTTAACCAACATTTACAGTCTTTTACAGATTTACAGTTTTTTCCTTCCGTGTCACACGATTTCTGAACTATTCAATTGCACAAATCACCTTTTTCAAAAGAAAGTAGTGATTTCGAAATTGACTTTTACTTGTATTTCACTGAAGACAATAGGCCTACAACAAACATTCCCACACGGAAACAACCTATACAAACATACAAACATATGTTTTGATATAGGTTTTTAATATATGTGACATTAAATTGGTCGTTTTCATATATGTCACATATATTAAACACCTATATGAAAACCTACATTAAAATATATATGTTTATATAGGTTCTTTCCTTGTGGGTAAAATAAATAAGTAAATAAATAACTAACTAAGTAAATAAATAACTAACTAAATAACTAACTAACTAACTAACTAACTAACTAACTAACTAACTAACTAACTAACTAACTAACTAACTAACTAACTAACTAACTAAATAAATAAATAAATATGTAATATATAAATTCTATATGTGAAAATATATGTATATACATTGCACCCAAATGAAAAAAAAATACTACAGTTCTACAGTTGTACAATGTTTTTCTACAATGTATACTAATTTATACAGAGTAATATACTTTATTATAGCATGGTTCAAAAACATTAGCGTTCGCTTCAAATTGCTAGTATTTGCTTTTCATGTGGAAAGCACATCATCAACATTATATGAAATTGGGTTATTATTATTTTAAATAGTTAAAACTTGGATTTATACCGATTAAGGACGTTTTTCGGCCTGTCCTTTGCTATCGTTTTTCTTTTTCGGTAGGATTTTTAGTCAAATTAAAGACAAAATGAAACAAAAACGACATTTTAATTTATTTTTTCTCCGTAAATACTTAATGTTAAGCAGTATTTTTGGCATAAGTAAATGATACATTAATAAAATATCAAGCATTGTATCAGTCTTCCTTGTTTTCATGTCCCTAAAAACCCCTGTAAAATAAAGGTACATTCCAGTGACATCACTTCAAGGAAATTGCATCATCTGTCAGCCATGATTTCAACAGTTCAAACACAAGTGGGTTTCTCCTCCTCTACAAGAAGGCTCTGTTTTTGGATGATTTATGAGGTTTGACCTATTCAATGTCAACAAAACTGTAAATATAAACGACCATTTATTAAACTTAATATCTACAAGTAATATCGTTTTAAAGTGAGCAGCATGCTTTTGCAACTGAACCCAAACGATTGAGTCAGTCTTAATATGATCTGTGTTGGGGACAGTAATGCATTACAATATTAAGTAACTACACAAAAAAGTAACCAGTGTTACTTAGTTAATTTTGATGGAAAGTAATGCACGTTACATTTGAGTTTTGCGTTATTTATTCTTACCTGCCTGAGGCTTGATCTCTTTCAGAAATTGCAGGGTTTTTTTGTTTTTAAAATATAGGAGATCTACAATTAACAACACGCTGTATAACCTTCATTTACCTTTAAAAACATATCAATAAATAATAATGTAGGATACTGCTATCTTCGGAGAACTTCCTGACGGCTCTGCACGCCGAATACAGATTAAAGCAATGTGTTTAATACACATTATGTATAATATACATTGTTTTCTGACTATTAGTGAAGTAAAATACTTGTCTATTGGGACTATAATACCCATTTCTTTTCTTAATGTGTTCAAAACAATGAGCGCATTCTGTCATTGAGTGCGTGATTCAACGTGCCTGTTAATTTTAATTAAGTCATTTAATTTGAAAAGCTAATTAATTAAACTAAGTAACCCGCATTACATCCACAAAAGTTACTTATATTATTTCTTAATTCTTTAAAGCAATGCATTACTTTACTCTTTACTTAGAAAAAGTTATATTATTACGTAACTCGCCTTACTTGTATAATGCGGTACCCCCAACAATTGAGGTGAAGTTGGTTATATATTTGACACATTCGGACTTTCTCCTTAATAATTGATTTTCAGAAAATCATTCTTTGCCAATTCCAAATTGTGAAATCATAAGCATCCAGTGACTATCAAAGTACAACATTGTTCACAGTCAAATAAATAGTGATAATATTGTTTTGAAGTCATACCTGCATGTGGTTTCAGGTCCCAATATTCAAATTATCATGGTAAACTCTGTAGGGACATGGTAAACTAACGTGCCTCAATAGAATGAGTCAGTCTTAATATGATCTTTGTTGGGGAAAGTAATGAATTACAATATTGAGTTACTCCCTAAAAAGTAACTAATTGCGTTACTTAGTTAACTTTGATGGTAAGTAATGCGTTACGTTACTTTTGATTTACTTTTGCGTTATTTATTCTTACCTGCCCGAGGCTTGATCTCTTTCAGAACTTGCAGGGTTTTGTTTTCGTCTGTTTTTAAAATAGATGAGATCTACAGTTAACAACACGCTGTATAACCTTTATTTACCTTTAAAAAAACATAAATAAGAATTTAGGATAATGTTTTCTTGAGATCTTCCTGACCCAAGAGCTCTACATGTTGTAAATACAGATCAATGAAAGTTTTAAGCATGCGTGTTTACTACTTTTGCTTTTTTTGTCTTATTAGTGAAGTAAAATCTATGTTTAGACTATAATACCCTTTTTCTATTCTTCATAGAAATAATTCAATCTAGTTTCGATTCCGAATAACTAACTTAAATTGAGTCCGTGATTCAATGTTAATTTTAACGCAATTAATTAAACTATTGCATTTTTTAAAAGTAACTCAAATATTATTACTTAATTATTTAAAGCAATGCGTCACTTTACTCGTTACTTCGTTATATTATTAAGTAACTCGCCTTTGTAATGCGTTACCCTAACACTGTACTGTATATAACTATAGTTGTCGTGTTACCGAAGCAACTATAGAATCGCCACAACAGTATCTGAATGTCAAAGATCCTTTAAGGTGTATTCTAAAGTCTTTGATGTAGTATTTTCCACTGTTGCTATGGTTTCCTCCTCACTCATCATCAGGCGCGTGTTGGAGTTTTGTTTTGTTTTCTCCGCTTAATTAAAGAGCTGCGAGATCGAGCGCTTCCACTTTCCGCACAATAGACACAATATGCACACCGTCTCCAGACCAGAGCACTCTTGATCTCAGAGCCGTGTCATTATTCCTGATCAGCCCGAGGTGCGGACGTGCTCCTTTACTCACTGTCACCCTGAGCATCATTTAGGGGGTTTACCCGCAAATTAAGCAAATTAGCGGCCTCATTAATTTCGGGAAGGGAAGTGATGTTGAGCCTTAGGGCTTATTAAAATCTACATTAAAATGTGACGAATCAATGCAACCTGTGATTACAGTAACTGCTGGTTCAATACAGTTGGTTTACTGGTCAGATCTCAGATATTAATGACTGAATGAATAAATAAATAAATGCTGGGATCTTTTCACCCAACGTTGGGTTAATATGGACAAAGCCAACCGATTGGTTAAAAAGTATAATTTAATAAGATTTTCACCACAAAAATAAACATTACACACTATTTACCATCCCTCAAGTGCTTGCAAACCTTTATGAGTTTCTTTCTTCTGATGAACACGAAAGAATATTTAATGAAGAAAGCTGAAAACCTGTAACCTCTGACATCCACAGTAAGAAAAACAAATGGAAGTCAATGGTTACAGGTTTCCAGCATTCTTAAGGGTGAAAATAGCATTTATTTATTTAGTCATTTTTAGCAGACGCTTTTATCCAAAGCGATTTATTCATTATTTTTGTAAGCTGGTCACTTTTTAGGGTCCATTAAATCAGGATCAGGAGATTTTGATATCTTCTGATGAACACAAAAGAATATTTAATGAATAAAGCTGAAAACCTGTAACCATTGACTTCCACAGTAGGGAAAACAAATGGAAGTCAATGGTTACAGGTTTCCAGCATTCTTAAGGGTGAAAATAGCATTTATTTATTTGATATTTTTGTAAGCTGGTCACTTTTTAGGGTCTATTAAATCTTAATGGTTACAGGTTTTTTAGCTTTCTTCACTAAATATTCTTTTGTGTTCATCAGAAGATATCAAAAACTCCTGATCCTGATTTAATGGACCCTAAAAAGTGATCAGTTTACAAAAATAAATAAATAAAAGCAATTTTCACCCTTTAGAGGAATGTTAAAACCTGTAACCATTGACTTCCATTTGTTTTCCCTACTGTGGAAGTCAATGGTTACAGGTTTTCAGCTTTCTTCATGAAATATTCTTATTTGTTCATCAGAAGATATCAAAACTCCTGATCTTTTGACTTCCACAGTAGGGAAAACAAATGGAGGTCAATGGTTACAGGTTTGCATCTTTCTTCTAAAGGCTGAAAAAAGCATTTAGTTGTAATGTAATTTTAATTTTTAATTTTTATGTAATTATATTTTTGCAAACTGATCATTTTTGTGGTCCATTAAATCAGGATACATTTTTAAAAATATATATTTTAGATACAGTGCAATAATGGAAAGGTATCTGTAAAAATCAATAATAGGGCTGCATGATATTGGAAAAGTCTGTCATTGCAATATTTTGTATTTCCGCGATATATACTGCAATGTGAATACAACATCCACATCTTAATTTTAGATTATCTGGCATGATTTTGTAGGGGAGCGAGTCTAAAATAACAAATAAATTACAATAAATACAACATAGCAAAGATAAAGCGAGTCTTCTGGAGAGTTCAACAGTATTCAGGTACAGATATCGATTAATATACAGATACTGATATTAATGTAAACTTTATTAAAGTTACAAACATTATAATTACTTGTGGCTGGATGTTTCCAACTCTGAAATATTGAAATGTTCCCACAGTCTCAGGCCTTAAAGGGACGCTTTAATTTACTCACCCTTAACTCGTGTATGAGTTATTAATATATCTTTTTGTGTTCATCATAAAAAAGAAACTCAAACATGAAACAAGTGAAGGGTGAAATGAAAATAGTGAGTAAAGTTGAATTTTTGGGTGAACTATCCCTTTAGAAACGCACGCAGATGATAAAGATTTACTCCATTATGATTAAACTCTGCATTATAATCAACTATAATCCAGACTCATCATTGCATATCCTCCCATGTGACTATTGCAGATGTGCACATTGCTGAAAGGATATATTGAGCAGCCCTAATCAAAGATATTATTTGTAAAAGTTATGACATGAGTAAAGCTTATTTCTCTGCATGTTTCACACATGGATTTTCTTATTTTATTCAGATCTAATTGATTTGTATTTTGTTTGTTTGTGTTAATCTTTATTTATTTATATAGTTTAATCAAATGCATTTTGATTTATGTAATATCATTTTTGCTTTAGTGTGGTTTTGTTTATTATATTTTTAGTTTCTTTTCATACTAAGACATGTTGTTATTCATTTTGAACATATGTATATTTTAATAATTTAATTATTCATTAATTTTGTTTACATTTTTATGATTTTTTTCCCCAAAACACTTCAACAGAACCCAGATGAAACCCCCTTTATGCATACAATAAAAAAACAAACAAGAGAATTGATCGTATATGCGCTACAAATTAAAAGTCTTTCCTTTAACTTTTGATGCATCCTTGTTGACTATTCCTTCTGTAAATATTCTGGCCTCAAACTTGAAAATATCAGATGTTGACAGAGAAGCTGGATCTCATAGAGTTGTTGTAAAATATTATGGTCGTCTGTACATCCACTTTAATTGTGTGAGCATCAGTAAAAGTGTAGATGACGCGTCAGGATGGCATATGGAGAGCGAGAGGCGCGTGGCATCCGTGACCCATGGGCAAACAACTCGGCAGTGACGCCCATAATTCAACATATCAAAATAACTCTGCTTTCACAACAGCTTGAGTGTGGACGGACCTGCACACACCTGAGGATCTCAATCATCACTCCAAAAATGTTGTTCACACTGTGAAAAAGATCCGTAAATTAGCTGTTGTCCGTATTTTGTGATTCCTGTTTGTTATTTATTTATTTTTTATGCTTTTGAATTGCGTTGTGGGATCTTAATATTTCTTGCAACAACTTTTAACCTTGAAAGGTTCATTTTTAATAGTCTGCAGTGCTATGCTGTCTGGGTTGGTGTTGTGTATACGCTACAGAAAGCGTGTAATAAACTACAGCACATTTTATGTTCTATATCAGACTCATTTAGATATTAATATTATATTCTTATACATTATATTATTATTTTAGACGATTAAAATGTCAATAAAAGTCACTTTGTTAAACTGTAGAGTTGAATTTTCAACATCAGAAGATCAACGTGCCATAATGCAATTCGAAACTGTAAATAAACCCAAAATACAGAAACAGTACATTAGCAGATATTTCTACAGTCTGTAAATATAATTAAAAATCTCTTAATAAACAGTTTCCGTATTTTGTAAAAAAAAAAAATAAAAAAAAAAACGAAGAAAAACGCTGGGTTGTCATAACCCAACGTTGGGTCATAGATTGACAAACACACCTGTTGGGTTAAAAGTTTAACTTAAATTCCATTAATTCATTCATTTTTTTTCCGGCTTAGTCCCTTTACTTATCAGGGGTCACCACAGCGGAATGAACCGCCAACTTATCCAGCATTTAATTAAATTCCACAAGCTTCAATGCTGTTAACACTTAACACGTAAATGATCATATTATCAAATATGATTTCCTAATGAACATTTTGCAACAGAGGTTTTATGTATTTAGGTGTAGTTGTAATGTCATTTTAAATTATCTATCTATCTATCTATCTATCTATCTATCTATCTATCTATCTATCTATCTATCTATCTATCTATCGTTCTATCTATCTATCTATCTATCTATCTATCTATCTCTCTCTCTCTCTCTCTCTCTCTCTCTCTCTCTCTCTCTCTCTCTCTCTATATATATATATATATGGTTAGATGTCGTGATAACATGGTAGAAACCGTGTTTTTATTTCATTAACTGAGGAGTTGATGACCGTATAGTTGTTACTTGAAGAAATCTAATATAAAATGGATTGAAATCAAATATAAAAATGAATGAATGAGTAAGGATAATTCTTAAATACTTAACCGGCTTTCATAAAGAACTTTTCATTGCATAAAAAGTTCATATAAAGTGCATAAATCAAATGTGACTTCGATTTCTTTTTAAATGGACTTATTCTTTATACCAAGACAAATATGTTCTGTTAAGAATTGATTACCGAAAGGTTTTAGAAAGTGTGCTTGTTTTAAAAGACAGCGAATTTTCGCAATGTAAATGAAAATCTTGAGGGTTTAAAGCATGTAGTTGTGCTGTTTTGTCCTCATACCGACAGATGGCAGTAATGTTCCGTCTAAAGACACACAGAGAAAACTGAAAGCAGCCTTCACAGACGTGTCACTAATCTGATTTTAGCAGCTGAGGAGGAAAGACACGTTTCGTGCACTAATGTATCAACGCATAAAACACAGGCCTAATTAAACATGTCTGCTTAGGTAGCTTTTAATATATATTTTAGAAATATAAACATTCTACCTGCTGCTTTTGCGAGCTAAGTATGTCAACAAATAACGGAAACTCAAGACACAGGTAGAGACATCTATTCAAAGTATTAAATTCCTGTGAAATTCTCGAAAAATAGCTGCCATTTTATTGACCTCCGCCTATGACGTCATGTGTGAGGAGCACGCATGCGCAACAAAAACGCACGAGAGGTGGATTCGTGATCAAAAATAAAGACCATCCTCAATTTCATAAAAACTTTCATAGTTTGTGTCAACAGAAAAAAAACATTGTGTAGTAGTAAATAGGCCTACTGTAGTGTTTTTGAATCACAATACTTAACCTGTTGTGGTGATTAGTTGCTATGGTACAGTAACCTACAGTAATATAACAACACCTACAGTAATATAAACAAAAGACCCAGGGCAAAGAGCATAGAATCACCAAGAGGCGACACTCTAGTGTGATTTGGGAAACAGCCACTAGATGGCGCGGCGGCCATTTTGGAATGAAAGTTCCAATAGAACAACAGCATATTAAAAGTCTGTAAAATAAATAAAATTTATAAAATATGCTGATGATTGTGATAGTAAGTGTTGTATCGTCGTCTTTCAGGTCGTATCTCAGCATTAATACGCTTTATAAATAAATAAAAAACAAAGCAACTGCTTGCCATCGCAACAGCAATAAAATCCGATATATATATATATATATATATATATATATATATATATATATATATATATATATATATATATATATAGATATATTTACTATTTTCCCAAGTGTATATAACTACTGTAAGAAAATATAAGAATTACTTTCAATATTATCTTTGCTTGAACTGACCCGATCTAAGCCTGTTTATATGAAATGAGCTGCTGCTCCCGAGTAGGTTTGAGCTAGCAGAACTGTTGCTATGACAACAACTCTCTGATGAGTTTTGAAGAACTAAACGATCCTGGATCATGTCAAATCGTCAATAACCAAATCCAGCTAATTGAGTAATCCACGTACGAAGAACGGACCCCCAATGTCCTAGCTTACTGTTTTCTACAACTATATATTGTATATGTATACTACAGTAGAGGAGTGAAGTCACACATTGTCACTCTTGACGCCGTCAGCAGGGACGGAAGTAGCACATTTGCAATATTTGCAAGATTTACTGCTTTAATTTTGTTTATTTTTATAATATCTGACTATTTTAATGTTCACTGGAAACATATTTTGTCCTTTATTTCTGCAAAAAAAATATTAGACAGTATTTTCATTTTAAATTTCACTTTCATCAAGTGTATCAAAAGCAAGCCAACAATGCAAAATGGTCAGATTTACTACAGTCTTTGAATATTTTTGTTATTATTGGCAATATGCATTAATTTTATAAACATGTGAATAAAAACACTGAAAATGTGGAAGTGAAACATAAGGTTTGTCTATTAGCAGTGGACATAAATAAGAGTGCTACTGGCACTCTTGCTGTTTAAACCTGATTTACTTTTAAGCTGAAAAGCTCAGAGATTGCAAACTTAAGGAGGTGTTATTGTACTAAATAACCTGTAGAATGATCATTAGGGTGATGCATGAAAGGTGAAACACAACTTGTAATAAGAAAAATAGATAAAATGATTTACTTGCACTTAAAAACGGAACTTTTCTCCCTGTGTTGGTGTGGGTTTCCTCCGGGTGCTCCGGTTTCCTCCACAGTCCAAGAACATACAGTACAGGTGAATTGGGAAGGCTAAATTGTCTGTAGTGTATGAGTGTGAGTGAGTGTGTATGGATGTTTCTCAGAGATGGGTTGCAGCCCGAAGGGCATCCGCTGCATATGCTGAATAAGTTGGCGGTTCATTCCGCTGTGGCGACCCCTGATTAATAAAGGGACTAAGCCGAAAAGAAAATGAATGAATGAATGAGTAAAAACTGAACTTCAGAGCTAACCGTGGGGAAAATCAGCTGATATTTGGCAGCTCTGTTAAGGGCTGCATGCTGAATGTGCTGTTACAGCCTGGAAAGCAAATGCTGTCAGTGTAACAGGTATGAAAATTATAATTCACTTTAGTTATCGAATTACACAAAATATGTATTTTACCTTACATGTTTATTAAGTATACCTGAGGTGTTTGTTAGTGTGTGCGTCTTCTCCTTAAATTTCTAAGGGAGCTTGCATTGTTTAATTTCCTGTTTTGCACCCGCCTCTTCCCTTTCTGCACTGACTGCACATGGGAGAGATAGGTGTCTGCTAAGCTCTAATTAATGCTAAATCATCTTTACTTTATAAATAACTTTTGAAGCTAGTTTTCATGTTTAAATAATAATTATACCTTTATTTTTCATATATATTTCATTATTTTTGTCTTTTCATTAAAATTGAGGTTTTTATTTATTTTTGTCTACCTGAAACATGTGAATCCTAAACGCATTGCACTTTCCCTTTAACAGAAAAGCTGTAAGGGCGAAGACACACTGTAAAAGCTGTGCTTTTTGTTTATTATCAGTGAGTAAAAAGCCGTCACAACTGCAGATGTCCGTCTGATCATTCCTCCATAAAACAAAGAAAACACAACACAGAACCGGTTACATCAGGGCTTCAAGAATATCGCTTTGTTTTGGTAAAAACTACAGTATTTATTACAGTTTATCAGTTTACTATACTATACCAGCTATATTACGTACTTTAATATAGGCTATGCAGTATAATACACTTTACTATAGTACACTCTAAAAATGCTGGGTTGTTTTAACCCAATGTTTGGTTAACTTTTCCACATCATGTCCATATATGACTTATTTACAATAAGATTTTTCAGAGGCAAGAACCAAAACTCCACAGACAAAATAAAACCAAAGAAGTGCACTTGCTCATGATTATTCCTCACAACTCAAACTGCTTTATAGACTACAAACTATTTTTAAAAAATGCTGGGTTGTGTAAACATTGGGTTATTTTTTAAAAATTGATTTAAAAATACATTTTTACCAATATGTTGGGTTTCTCCCTATTTGACCCAGCATTGGCTTTAAACAACCCAGCAAGTGTAGCTACCTAACAGAAATAAAGCATCATTCATCATACTGTTTGCTTTATCTCACAGTGGATGCATGTTCTGACTGTTACCGGATGCTTTTACTAGATCAACAGAGGGCAGTAGTGCTCCATATTTCCCTTCACTTTCCTCCTTCCTTCTCTCTGGCCTGTTTTCCTCATTGCCCTCAGTAACCCGAGTGATTAAACTGATGGCGGGAGAAATGTCATGGCGTCAGACTCCGTGTTGCACACATGCTCCCGTCTGTCCACTTCTTGCTGCATTTGTCTTCATTTCTGTGTGGTTAGTTAGTAGCTTAACCTCGTTACTTCACCTGTTCTGCCGAATTCACACAGGCGGTGCAATTAGCACTAATGCAACCAATTCAACACCAAATGAAGCTTGTTTCCCAGTGATTTACTTAAGGGAGAAGATATATTTTACTGAAGTCATGCAACAATAGACGCGTTTCTCATAATTGAGACATTATAAGCAGAGATCTAACAATCAAGTCGGGGGAGGTTTCAATTATTGGAGGCACTCTTTTAATTGTTTATTGTGTATTAACAGCTCGTGTCCTTTGGGAAATGTCTATAAAGGGAGTCAAAGTCACATCATTCAGTGCTTTTCTTCATCTTTACTGTGTGTGATGGAGAGGAGGGTGAAGCGTCTGCTAACTGCGTGTCATTCGTCCGCCATTTTTTGCTTATCGCGGTGACATCACTAATCAATAACTCCTGTTCTGAGGGGAAAGTCAACAAAAAGGCTGCTGATTAAATCAGCCACGGGCTCATTTCAAGGTCCTGATGGGATGAGAAAACACCAGGTTGGATGCACAAGCGCTGTTCATTGACATTCTGTGGATTTACTCAGATTTGGGCTGATGCAGGCAAGATTTAACTTTTAAAAATAATTCAGAGGACCTGTTACCATTAATGTGTGGTCGCAGGCTGAGTGCGAATTATACATTGTTAGTGTGTGCAATACATTTAGTGAATCAAATGTATGTATTTATTTATATCACATTTAATTTATTAATGAAATGTATTTAAGATTTCTGTGCCCTGCTAAAAAATCCAGCTTAAACCAGCCTAGGCTGGTGTTTTAGCTGGTTGACCAGCCTGGTTTTAGAGGGGTTTTGGCCATTTCCAGGCTGGTTTCCAGTCATTTCCAGCCTGGTCTTAGCTGGTCAGGCTGGAAAATGACCAGCTAAATCCAACTAAAACCAGCCTGGTTTAAGCTGGACATAGCTGGTTTTGGCTGGGCTCTCAGCCTGGCTAGGTGGTCAAGCTGGTTTTAGCTGGTCATTTTCCAGCCTGACCAGCTAAGACCAGGCTGGAAATGGCTGGAAACCAGCCTGGAAATGGCCAAAACCCCTCTAAAACCAGGCTGATCGACCAGCTAAAACCAGCCAACCAGCCTAGGCTGGTTTAAGATGTTTTTTTCAGTAGGGTGCTTTGTGAGATATTTAGTGTATTCTGACCTACAGTATACTCTGATTAGCATTTTTCAGAGGTTACTGTATACACTGTAAAAAATACATGGCCGTGATTTCAATGGTAAACAGTATGTTTCCTTAATATATACGGTGAATAACTGTAAATTGACTTTCCCAGAATTCCCTGCATGGCACATAACTTTTTATGCTTTCTGTTGACATCACTATAGATCTTTTTAGTTGTTTCCCTATAAGTGATGTACATTAGAGATTTATGTTAGATCTAATGTTGATAAACAATGTTTATTTCATGACTTTTTAATTTTATACTTGTTACCATACTGGTGTTTAATAGCTGTGTGAATGACACTGAGCACCTTCTATACACTGATGTCACTTACTCATCACCACCTGGATATGGCTGTGTTAACGTGTCTATCTGTATAACAAAAGATGTGTAGATGTTGGTAATTCAAAATACAGACATATTACCTCTATAAATTAATGAAATATGGTAGTTTACTGTAAAAATAAGAATTTTATTTACGGTTTGTACCGTATTTTTAATGGTAAAAAACTGGCAACCACAGCTGATGTTTTTTTTACCATATTTTTTACAGTGTAGGTCTATAATTTCACTTTATTTTAGGCTGTATGTAGAAACAAACACCTAATTACAAGAAATGTGTCTTGTCAACAAGACAGGACTGTATAATGATTTTGCTTCTCATGAAGACTGGTTGGCGTGATCGTACATTCACAGTGGTACAAACTGTTATGAGGTGGTCAAATGTATATATTCATTCATTCATTTTCCTTCAGCTTAGTCCCTTATTTATCAGGGGTCACCACAGTGGAATGAACCGGCAACTATTCCAGCATATGTTTTACATAGCGGATGCCCTTCCAGCCGCAACTGGGTCGGCTGGGTCAGTTGGCATTTCTGTGTGGAGTTTGCATGTTCTCCCCGCGTTTGCGTTGGGTTTCCTATGGGTGCTCCGGTTTCCCCCACAGTCCAAAGACATGTGGTACAGGTGAATTGGGTTTTTTAATTGTCCATAGAGTATGTGTGTGAATGCAAGATTTGGATGTTTCCCAGAGATGGGTTGCAGCTGGAAGGGCATCCGCTGCGTAAAAACGTGCTGGATAAGTTGGCGGTTCATTCCGCTGTGGCAACACCGTATTAATAAAGGGACTAAGCCGAAAAGAAAATGAATGAATGAATGAATATTATTATTTAAGATACAGATCAGAGTAAACTATTTCTCACTATTTAGAGGGCTGACTCCCATACATGTTTTTTTTTTTTGATGTCATTCAGGGATGATCAAGCATAAATTAGGAGGTTCAATCCCTCTGGCAGGTACAAAAAAAGTCTAATTTTTACTATAAATTTAAAGAAAAATAAATACAATTAAAAGTAAAATGAAAACAACAAAAATATTTTATATATTAAAATTATTCACTACAAGGGGATGGGGGGGGGGGGTCTGAAATTAAGACGTAAACCTAATTGAAGCTCTTAATAAATACTATAGTCAGCAACACCAAACTTTATATCTTTATACTAGTTCATTATTGGCTAAATAATTGCATTAAAAATTTTCATCACTTGTGCAATAAATATGAGCAATATCACACTCGTAGCAGTGCGATATGGCTGTATATCGGCACTGGTGGGAGGCATGCATTGCGTTGGCCGAGTGCATTAGTGATGATTTACAGCCAAATCGCACTGCTACGAGTGTGATATTGCGTTTATACAACAGTTCGACTGCAAAAATCAAACACAGAGTCTAAAAATCCTTTTGAATGAGGAACTACATTCTTCCACCATTCATTCACATCTGCAGCTGACGTCAGAACAGCAGAAACCACTGCTACTTCACCAACATCACTGCAGAGCTAGTGTTTGAATGATTCTCTAGCGTAATGTCTAAAGTCATGACAAAACGGGTGATAATGCTCACATTTTAAGATTATAAGGCTGAACAGCTTGAAATGCCATCAGTCTACAGAGATTTCCCAGTGTTTCTCTGTATTTTCAGTATTAACCCTGAAAAAGCCAAAGCAAACACTAGCAGATTACTACGGTGTAAATACAGCACTACAACACACAAAAGAGAGAGATCAACTTAGTGTCACTTACCTGTTTTATAATGATTTGATCAGCTGTAATTTAACATTTCCACTGAGTTTTTCTTTTCTAAGCACTTATTATGCGGTCTCTGTCGCCATCTTGTGGCGGAACGTCAACTGTCTTTGATGTTGCAGAATATCACACTGCTATCAACCAATCAGATTTGAGAACCAGACAGAACTGTTCTATATATATATATATATATATATATATATATATATATATATATATATATATATATATATATATATATATATATATATAAATATATGTGTATGTATATGTGTGTGTGTGTGCGCGTGTATAATATATATATATACACACATACATATATATATATATATATATATATATATATATATATATATATATATATATATATATATATATATATATATATATATATATATGTATATGTATGTGTGTATATATATATATTATACACGCGCACACACACACACACACACACACACACACACACACATATATATATATATATATATATATATATATATATATATATATATATATATATATATATATATATATATATATATATATATATATATATATATATATATATATATACGTCTACACAAAATTCTCAGTTATTTGTTGTTTTGTTATTCTCAGTTGTTTAGTCCGTGATGTGTTTGAGTGAAATTATCATATTCATGTTTATTCTATAAAGCTCTGATAATGTTTCTGTCTAATTTCAAGAACAAAATAATGTAATTTATAGCAGTCTATTCTTCAGAAAATGACAGTGGGTCAAAATAACAAACATTCTCATCTGTCAGGGTTATTCTGTCAAATATTGAATAAATATAGAATTGAAAACGCAGACATTGTATAAAAATGAAAGTAAACATATGCATTTTATTCATTAGAGTGCTGGTTGTTTGCCACAATGTGGATATTTCTGTATAGTCTCCTGTTTGTTTAGCGTGCTCCTGTTTGTCCTGATGGGTCTGTGTGTTTTCTCCAGGCTGTCGGAGCAAAACTGAAGGCGTTTCTGCCCCCGGGAAGGTTCTGGTTCAGGAGAGATGATTCTCTGATCGCTCAACCATTGCTTATATGTGAGTTATGGCCAAATGGATCACAGGGACTCATAAAGGCTTTCAGGAGTTCCCTCTGTTTCTCCAGCCTGTGTGTTTTGTCTCTTGTTTTGGTGCTTCAGTTCCTTAAAAGACCTTAAAGTTGTAACACTATTATGGAAAAATCACTTGTATAAGGAGATTAAACACAATAATAGTGTGTGAATATCTCCAGCAGCCTCTAATGGTGAACAGTAATTAATTGTATTTGTTTATAATCAGACTTGATGAATGAAACACTTTGTTTGA
Source organism: Danio aesculapii (assembly GCF_903798145.1). Lineage (NCBI taxonomy): Eukaryota > Metazoa > Chordata > Actinopteri > Cypriniformes > Danionidae > Danio > Danio aesculapii. The sequence goes on along the minus strand of NC_079448.1, from coordinate 55,235,517 downwards.
CATTCTCTCTTTGTACGTGTCATCAGAGGGGGAAAGCCCCGCCCACTAGTGCCCATCTCTCCATCTCATTAGCATAAACAGCAGCCCTGAGTGAGAATCAGCCGTCTGTCCATTAGCCATTAGAGTGTTTGAGCTGCTGAAGAAAATGTCAGCATAGACTAAGAGGATTATAGATGTGGAGTTAACGATGAACAGCGACAGGAGTCTGACAGAAGCATGAACACACACTCACACTGAAGCACACATGCACACCCGACGAGTTTATAACTCCGCCCTCTTTTGAAAAACAGCACAATCTCATTTGAATTTAAAGCGACAGTCACCAAAACACCACAATTAGGATCAAAGCCTAAAAGGGTCAGTTTCAGAGAGATATAACACATTATCTGTGTGCTATTTTCAGCTCAAACGTCACACACACACACATTCTAGAGACAGTAGAGACAGCAGAGACGCATCTTACATCTTGTAAAAATAGGCTTAATAGGTCACCTTAATTTAAAATGATGTAATAGCACACGTTCCATTCACTTACTATAGTAATGGCAGTAAATTATGCATAAATACATGTAACTAAACCTAAACCACATTGTAAGTACAACGTCACCTTGAATTAAAGTGTTACCAGGCCTTTTTGTTTTTACCCAGATTCTGTTAACACACACATATAAACATAGTAAACACAGTAAATAGCTGTAGCTAATAATAATAATTCAGAACAAACTGCAGGGGTGGCATGGTGGCTCAGTGGTTAGCACTGTGGCCTCACAGTAAGAAGGTCACTGGTTCGAGTCTCGGCTGGGTCAGCTGGCATTTCTGTGTGGAGTTTGCATGTTCTCCCCGTGTTGGTGTGGGTTTCCTCAGGGTGCTCCGGTTTCCCCCACAGTCCAAACGCATGTGCTATAGGAGAACTGATGAACTAAATTGGCCGTAGTGTATGAGTGTGTGTGAGAATGAGTGTGTATGGGTGTTTCCCAGTGATGGGTTGCAGCTGCAAGGGCATCCGCAGCGTAATACATATGCTGGATTAGTTGGCGGTTCATTCTACTGTGGCAACCTCTAATAAATAAGGGACTAAACTGAAGGAAAACGAATGAATGAATGAATAAACTGCACGTTTAACAATCAACATTTTAGGATAAAACATTAACAATAAATAATAATCGGTATATTTACAATGATTCACTTATAACCATCTAGAAGTGTGTGTGTGTGTGTGTGTGTGTGTGTGTGTGTTTGCGTGTGTTCTCTCTCTCTTTCTCTCTCTCTCTCTCTGGCCGTGTGAGGGCTTCTGAAGGGCACGCGTGTATCTGTGCCGCAGGGGGAGATGCTGAAGAACGTCCCGCTCCTCTGTCACTCGCTGACGGTAATTAATATCCTCCGTTAAATACAGACGCTGTAAATCATAACAGAGCCATTATATCTGTGGGACGCTCCATGCATCAGCTGCAGACTTTGACTCATGAGTCTTTGATCAGCTGACCCGGGTTAAGTACATGTTTGATGAGTGTAAATATAGCTGCATACACACACAGAGACACCCACACATGTTGGTGTTGTTGGTTTACAGGGACTCTCCTTTGGCATGTTGTATTATACACAGTAAAAACTGCTTAATATAAGGCTCTACCCCTAAACCCAACCCCTTAGTGGAAACCTGTGTTAAAATCTTAATGTGAAAAGACCCCAATAAGTATGATTTTTTTAAAGCATTTTGAATAACAAGGACATCAGGCATGTCCTCATAAACCACCTTAGAGTACAATTCATTCATAACCATATCATTAAACAAATGTCTGTCCTTGTAAACCAGTGTTTCCCAACCCTGTTCCTGGAGGAACACTAACAGTACATATTTTCGGTGTTTCTCTTATCTGACCCATTAACTTCAGGTTTTGGAGCCTCTTAATGTTCTGATGAGTTGATTCAGGTGTGTTTGATTAGGGAGAGGTTGAAAATGTGGACTGTTGGTGTGCCTTCAGGAACAGGGTTGGGAAACACTGTTGTAAACCACCAAAACTAATACAGACACACACACACACACACACAACCATCCATCCATGATATGATATACATTCACATTTCGAGAATAACTTGGTAAAATCATCTTAATAAGTTTGTGCATCTTGCAGTGGATTTCATTTCAAGTAACCAAGTGATATTTTATAAACAAATTTGGGGAGGAGCACGCACAGACGTTTCAGTATCAAATACGTCATTGACAATTATTCTATTATCCAATCAGTTCTTGACCAAACCCCTATATATACCAAAGCTGTCTTACCTGCAGCATCTTACGACTTTAGCATCCCTCCACCACCCCAACACCTCACGTCTTAAGCATTACAATCCCGGGGGGAGCGTTCTGGGGCCGGGCTAGATACTTCGCTCGAATCCCAACTCCTCTCTGTTTCCTGATAAGGGGAATAACTCGAGTTGGGGTGTCTGCCCGAGCTCAGAGCCCTCTCCCCGGACAGCACGCCAAATACGCTTTATTCTGAAATGATTGAAATGTTTACTATAAATTAAAGCTAAAGTAAAACCACGTAAAGCTAAAATAAAAACAGCAAAGGAATCTTTAACCAAAACAAAAAAGGAATCAGAATTTAAAGACTAGTTTGGTTTGATTTCGTGATGTCATTATGCAGTAAAAGCAGGCTCTTGCTGCATTTAAAACCTTTAAAACGAACCCTAAATCGAAGAAGTTACACAAATATATGACATAAGAATTAGTTATAACATAGAATTCATAATTGTATAATATCTAATTGCTTATAATATCTAATTTATTCTTATTAGAAATAAGAGTCTTTAAACAAAACAAAGTCTATGGGCTCTAGTTTAATGATCTAAGTGCAAAGTCTAAAGCTCGTGGCGCAAAAGCATGAGGGGTGTGTCTGAATCCACTTTTGCTATTTTAAGGATGGATAAATAAGCTTTGCGCCCGGTGCATGGTCTAACGGGGTTGAGCTTATTCTCTTAATGAGTTCTGGGTGTGTTTTGAGAATACACCAATCAGAGTCTCGTCTCTCATTCCCTTTAAGAGTCAGTTTCGTCACTCCATGGCGCATTTGCTATTAACATGGTGGACTTTGTAAGAGGAAAAACTGAACGCTTCAATAGCGAGAACACAGTTAAACAGAGCATCTGCAGCGCGAGGATAAAGAACGAGCCTCCTCCAATTGGTCTTTCCTTTCACTTTCTCTTTCCTGGATAAGGAAACGGTGTTGTATGCACAGACATCCGTTAGCCTACATAATTAATTTAGTTTGTTTAGCGCAAAGATTTGTTTCAAAACTATTTCTAAAATCAGTTCTAATCTCCAGCAAAGGGATAAATTAACAATAATAACCAAGTGTGATCAAAACACTGAGGTATATCTAAACACACGTCCTGTTCTGATGCCCCATATGGTCCAAAACCTGAGACATGGACAAATCTAAGCTTGTTTTTAATAAAACAAATATAAATATGCAGATAATAAATACACATGCAGATTGTCATGAATACACTGAAAAAATCCCACCGAGACAAAGAAGGCATGTAGGCAGTGGTGTTTATATTTATGTAAAGTACTAATTTCTGTAACATTTTAATCCTTGAATTTTTTCATTAATAAAGATATTTGTGTATTGCTGTACATCTTGAGTGTATTCAGCAGTGTGTAAGAGAGATGCACAACTACTCTGCACTGGACTTTAGACCTGCTCTCAGCTGGTCTATTGTGCGGTCTATTTTAGTTCCTCAAAATAGCAACGCGCCAGCAATGCACCTTAACACACCTCTTTAGACCAGAACACCTATGGGCGCACATATTAGCGCAATGCATTTGTTATTTAAACAGCGTGCTGCAAAAAATCAAAATGACACTTGCATCGAGCTGAAATCAGCAAATAACATTTGTGTCACGCCTTGCGTCGGGTGTATGATCTGTGATCTGTGATAACACATGAATAAGCTGCAGATTCACTCTGTGCCAGCAGGTGGCGCTTATGAAAAGCAGTGATGCAGTGTTTCCATGGTTACCGCTGTAAACAAAGCAGCTGCACTTATCAATACTAATGCAATACATATGGTTCATTATCAAAAGGAGCAGAAATTACAGCATACATTTTCCAAATGACAGTGATTTCCCCACATAGACTCGTGAATATAAACTCATAACTTACAAAAATTGTATCACGATTTGTTTTGCATCTCAACTGATTTGAATATTCGTATATTTGAATATTTAGTTTTGTTATAAAACATTTGATGGAAATGGAAAAGTGAGCAGAAAATACAGAATAAACTTTTCAAATGTCAGTGATTTCCCCACATAGTATTATAAATATAAAGTTCTAACTTATTCCCTAATTATACTCCGTAATTGTATCGTAATTTGCATTGGATTTCAACTAATTTGAATATTCATATATTTTAATATAAATTTTGTTATAAAACATTTGAAGAAAACAGCAAAATGAGCAGAAAATACAGAATAAACTTGTCAAATGACAGATTTCCCCACATAGATTCATAGATCTATACTTCTAACTTACTAAAATTGTATCGCGACTTGTTTTGCATCTCACCTGATTTGAATATTCACATATTTGAATATTTAGTTTAGTTATAAACATTTGGGGGTGACACAGTGGCGCAGTGGGTATAGCGCTGTCGCCTCACAGTAAGAAGGCCTCTGGTTCGAGCCTCGGCTGGGTCAGTTGGCATTTCTGTGTGGAGTTTGCATGTTCTCCGTGTTGGCGTGGGTTTCCTCCGGGTGCTCCGGTTTCCCCAACAGTCCAAACACAAGCGCTATAGGGGAATTGGGTAAGCTAAAATTGTCCGTAGTGTTTGAGTGTGAATGAGTGTGTATGGATGTTTCCTAGTGATGGGTTGCAGCTGGAAGGGCATCTGCTGCGTAAAACATGAGCCGGATAAGTTGGCGGTTCATTCCACTGTGACGACCCCTGATTAATAAGAAAAGTAAATGAATGAATGAAACAATTGACAGAAACAGCAACATGAGCAGAAAATACAGCATAAACTTTTCAATTGACAGTGATTTCCCCACATAGATTCATACATAACTTACTCTGATTATATTGCGATTTGCATAACATCTAAACTGATTTGAATATTCAAATATTTGAATATTTAGGGTGGCGCAGTAGGTAGTGCTGTCGCCTCACAGCAAGAAGGTCGCTGGTTCGAGCCTCGGCTCAGTTGGCATTTCTGTGTGGAGTTTGCATGTTCTCCCTACGTTCGAGTGGGTTTCCCCCGGGTGCTCCGGTTTCCCCCACAGTACAAACACATGCAGTACAGGGGAATTGGGTAATTTTCCGTAGTGTATGAGTGTGAATGAGTGTGTGTGAATGTTTCCCAGAGATGGGCTGTGGCTGGAAGGGCATCTGCTGTGTAAAAACGTGCTGGATAAGTTGGCGGTTCATTCCGCTGTGGCGACCCAGGATTGATAAAGGGACTAAGCCGAAGAGAAAATGATTGAATGAATGAATGAATATTTAAACAGCAAAATGAGCAGAAAATACAGCATGAACTTCATAAGTATAAAATGTATTACGATTTGTTTTGCATCTCAACTAATTTAAATATTAAAATATTTGAATGTTTATTTTGTGACAAAACATTTAAAGGAAATAGCAAAATGGAGTGAAAATACTGAATAAACCTTTCAAATGAGAGTGCTTTCCCAACATGAATTCATAAACAAACTCCTAACTTACTCCTATATGAATATTCATATATTTAATACATATATTCATATATATTTGAATAATTTTCAGCCAGTTACAGGCTTATCTTTATATAAACAGTTTCACTCAGATGCATGCCATATTTGTAAGGATATATGGATGCAGCTTCTGTTTTAGTCCGACTTTAAACAAACTTTTTTTTCCCAGTATGCATACAGATAGCAGTGTAAGTAGGGGTGGCAGGGAGTGAAGTATAGCGCCGGAGTCACCCGCCAGGTCACAATTCATTTCCAATGAAAGTTGTGGGCGGATCGGAGAGTGGGCTCGATCCCATAAAAGTGCTGTGAATGAGCTAAAGAAAAGTGGAGCGGTGTCTGAGACCTGTGTGCTGGAAAACACACGGATCCGCCCCGCGCACGATGGATGACGCGGTGAGATTGGCACACACTGCACACTTTAATCAGTTTACAGCTCTTCTCAATGGCTTTACTGGGTTTTACTTAGATGCAAATTGAAAAAGTCTCAATTGTTTTATACTGTTACAACAATGAAATCTGATATATGGCAGCATATACAGGTTCATACTAGGATTTTACATATATAAGATATGTCATATATGCAACATGGTGGCACGGTGCTTCAGTGGTTAGCACTGTGGCCTCACAGCAAGAAAGTCACTGGTTCAAGTCCCGGCTGGCTTAGTTGGTGTTTCTGTGTGGAGTTTGCATGTTCTCCCTGTGTTGGCGTGGGTTTCCTCTGGGTGTTCCAGTTTCCCCCACAGTCCAAACACATGCGCTATAGGGGAATTGATCAACTAAACTGGCCGTAGTGTATGAGTGTGTGTGTGTGAATGAGTGTGTATCCAGAAACTCACATCATTACTTGATAGCAAAACTCAAGGCGCACTGGTAATCTTAAGCTGAATTTATAATCAGTGTACATTAATACACTGTTTTGTTTTAGTAATTTTTTAATATTAAAATCTGCTCATCTACTTCCACTCTGGAATGGCAGTCCTTCTCTGATTGGACCAAAAATGCTTAGCCACGCCCCTCCAACCATTAGTTTGCTGCAAGTGAAAGATAAAAGGCTGAGCTCAAAAATAAAACCCCGCCTCCTACTCAATACTGATGACTTTGATTGGACCAAAAATGTTTAGCCACACCCCTCTAACCATTAGTTTGCTGCAAGTAAAGATTAAAGATGGAGCTCAAAAATAAAACCCCGCCTCCAACTCAAAACTGATGAGTCTGAATGGACCAAAAATGCTTAGCCACGCCCCTCTAACCATTAGTTTGCTGCAAGTAAAGATTAAAGATGGAGCTCAAAAGTAAAACCTCGCCTCCTACTCAATACTGATGAATCTGATTAGACCAAAAATGCTTAGCCACACCCCTCTAACCATTAGTTTGCTGCAAGTGAAAGATAAAAGGCTAAGCTCAAAAATATAACCCCGCCTCCTACTCAATACAGACGACTCTGATTGGACCAAAAATGCTTAGCCACGCCCGTCTAACCATTAGTTTGCTGCAAGTGAAAGATAAAAGGCTAAGCTCAAAAATATAACCCCGCCTCCTACTCAATACGGACGACTCTGATTGGACCAAAAATGCTTAGCCACGCCCCTCTAACGTTAGCTTGCTGGAGGTAAAGATTAAAGATGGAGCTCAAAAGTAAAACCCCACCTCCAACTCAACACTGATGAATCTCATTGAAGCAAAAATGCTTAGCCACGCCCCTTCAACCCTTAGTTTGCTGCAAATGAAAGATAAAAGGCTGAGCTCAAAAGTAAAACCCCACCTCCAACTCAACACTGATGAATCTGATTGGAGCAAAAATGCTTAGCCACGCCCCTTCAACCCTTAGTTTGCTGCAAGTGAAAGATAAAAGGCTGAGCTCAAAAATAAAACCCCACCTCCTACTCAATACGGATGACTCTGATTGGACCAAAAATGTTTAGCCACGCCCCTCCAACCGTTAGTTTGCTGTAAGTGAAAGACAAAAGGCAGAGCTCAAAAATAAAACCCCGCCTCCTACTCAATACTGATGAATTTGATTGGACCAAAAATGTTTAGCCACACCCCTCTAACCATTAGTTTGCTGCAAGTAAAGATTAAAGATGGAGCTCAAAAATAAAACCCCGCCTACAACTAAAAACTGATGACTCTGAATGGACCAAAAATGCTTAGCCACGCCCCTCTAACCAATAGTTTGCTGCAAGTGAAAGATAAAAGGCGGAGCTCAAAAATAAACTTCCGCCTCCTACTCAATACTGATGACTCTGATTGGACCAAAAATGCTTATACACGCCCCTTCAACTGTTAGTTTGCTGCAAGTGAAAGATTAAGGGCGGAGCTCAAAAATAAAACCCCGCCTCCAACTCAATACTGATGACTTTGGACCAAAAATGCTTAGCCACGCCCCTCTAACAATTAGTTTGCTGCAAGTGAAAGATAAAAGGCTGAGCTCAAAAATAAAACCCCGCCTCCTTCTCAATACTGATGACTCTGATTGGACCAAAAATGCTTAGCCACGCCACTTCAACAGTTAGTTTGCTGCAAGTGAAAGATAAAAGGTGGTGCTCAACAATAAAACCCCGCCTCCTCCTCAATACTGATGAATCTGATTAGAGCAAAAATGCTTAGCCACATCCTCTAACCGTTAGTTTGCTGCAAGTAAATATTAAACATGGAGCTCCAAAGTAAAACCCCACCTTCTACTCAATACTGTTGTATCTGATTGGACCAAAAATGCTACACGCTCTCCAACCATTAGTTTGCTACAAGTGAAAGATTAAAGGCGGAGCTCAAAAATAAAACCCTGCCTCCTACTCAATACTGATGACTCTGATTGGACCAAAAATGCTTAGCCACGCCCCTTCAACCGCTAGTTTGCTGCAAGTGAAAGATTAAAGGCGGAGCTCAACAATAAACCCTGCCTCCTACTCAATACTGATGAATCTGATTGGACCAAAAATGCTTAGCCACGCCCCTTCAACCGTTAGTTTGCTGCAAGTAAAGATTAAAGATAGAGCTCAAAAGTAAAACCCCACCTCCTACTCAATACTGATGAATCTGATTGGAACAAAAATGCTTAGCCACGCCCCTTCAACCGTTAGTTTGCTGCAAGTAAAGATTAAAGATGAAGCTCAAAAATAAAACCCCGCCTCCAACTCAAAACTGATGACTCTGATTGGACCAAAAATGCTTAGCCACGCCCCTCCAACTGTTAGTTTGCTGCAAGTAAAGATAAAAGGTGGAGCTCAAAAATTAACCCCGCCTCCTACTCAATATTCTGTTAATTTCTTATGCCATACGGCAAAATGATGTGGATAAAATCATGTGAACATGTTAGAAAACAGACCCTGGGCTTCCATGTTCATGTTGTCTCTACCATCAGGTTTCTGGGTTCATGTACCTGCTATATTACAAAGGGCTCAAGGCAGTTAGTGTGTGTGTGTGTGTGTGTGTGTGTGTAACATCATGATTTGCTACTTTGCTGTTTGTCACAACCAGTAAATCAAGACAACTAGCTATGTTCATTAAAAGCGTTAAACGGCAATAAATCTAACAGGCTTACGAAACGCCTGACAACAGCTGAGTGCCTGGTGAATCCCAGCTCCATTTGTGTTCATAAAGTGCACAGGAGTGTTTATAAAGAGCGAGCGCAGGCATTAATGACGCGCTTTTGTAAGATGCCCCCTTTTCTAAAACCCCGCCGAAAGCGTCTGGATGATGAGATGTTTATGCACGCTCGGCTCATCTTCAAGTGTCTCATTGCTCTTGATCATCTTCTGTATTGTGTAACGCGCGTAACCTTTTGGCAGGCGCAGAGAAGTCGATAACAATAAGTGTACAGTTACAGTCCTCTAGTGGTCCAAAACCGCTTCCAACCGAGTCTTAATTACTCATAACACTTGAGCAGGCCCAGAGACAGCTCCGTGCAGCTGGAGTCTCTTAGCACTTCTTCCGTCTTATTTAACTGCTGATGTTTTCACCCTTACGGCGGCGCTGCTGCTGCCGCTGCTGCTGCCGGAGCACAACAAGCCTGAGTGATTGGAAATTTAATTTCAGCTCAGTTGTTTGCTTTACGTTCCCAATAGTAGTTGTGAAGTTACCCAAGGCACGGATGTGATTGAACCGTTTGTGTGTGTGTGCATGTGTTGTGCACGTGTGTTTGTGGGTGAGTGTGTGCATGTTTGTGTGTGTGCGCATGTATGTGTTTGTTTGTGGGTGAGTGTGTGCATGCTTGTGTGTGCATGTGATGTGTATATGTTTAGTTATGTGCATGTGTGTGTTTGTGAGTGTGTTTGTGTGTTTATGTGAACATTTATGTCTGCATGTGGTGTGTATGTGTTTAGATGTGTGTGTGCATGTGTGTGTGCATGTATATGTGGGCTTTTTGGTGTGCGTGTGTGCATCTGTGTAAGTATATGTACGTGTTTATGTGTGTGTGTGCTTACTTGTGTGCTTATGTGTATGCGCATGTGGTGTGTAAGTATTTGTGTGCATACATGTTTATGTGTGTGCGAAAGAGTGTGTTTCCTACGGTTGGTTTGTCAAGTCTACCCACCTGCATGAAGCACACTCAGAATCGCACAAAGTTTTCTCCAGAACATACACTCACCGGCCACTTTATTAGGTACACCTTACTAGTATAGCTTGTACCCATTTTGCCTTTAGAACTGTCTTAATCCTTGGTGTCAGAGATTCAACAAGCTACTGGAAATATTCCTCAGAGATTTTGCTCCATATTGACATGATAGCATCACGCAGTTGCTGCAGATTTGTCGGCTGCGCATCCGTTACGCCAATCTCCCGTTCCACCACATCCCAAAGGGGCTCTATTGGATTGAGCTCTGGTGACTGTGGAGGCCATTTGAGTACAGTGAACTCATTGTCATGTTTAAGAAACCAGTCTGAGATGATTCACGCTTTATGACATGGTGCGTTATCCTGCTGGAAGTAGCCATCAGAAGATGGAGACACTGTGCTCATAAAGGGATGGACATGGTCAGCAACAATACTCAGGTAGGCTGTGGCGTTGACACCATGCTCAATTGGTACTAATGGACCCAAAGTGTGCCAAGAAAATATCCTCCACACCATTACACCACCACCAGCAGCCTGAACCGCTGATACAAGGCAGGATGGATCCATGCTTTCATGTTGTTGAGGCCAAATTCTGAGCAGAGCATCCGAATGTGTCAGCAGAAATGGAGACTCATCAGACCAGGCAACGTTTCTCCAATCTTCTATTGTCCAGTTTTGGTGAGCCTGTGTGAATTGTAGCCTCAGTTTCCTGTTCTTAGCTGACAGGAGCGGCACCCGGTGTGGTCTTCTGCTGCTGTAGCCCATCCGCCTCAAGGTTGGACGTGTTGTGTGTTCAGAGATGCTCTTCTGCAGACCTCGGTTGTAACGAGTGCTTATTTGAGTTACTGTCGCCTTTCTATCAGCTGGAACCAGTCTGGCCATTCTCCTCTGGCGTCAACAAGGCATTTGCGCCCACAGAACTGCCGCTCACTGGATATTTCCTCTTTGTCGGACCATTCTCTGTAAACCCTAGAGATGGTTGTGCGTGAAAATCCCAGTAGATCAGCAGTTTATGAAATACTCAGAGCAGCCCGTCTGGCAGCAACAACCACGTTTAAAGTCACTTAAATCCCCTTTCCTCCCCATTCTTATGCTCAGTTTGAACTGCTCTTGACCATGTCTACATGCCTAAATGCGTTGAGCTGCTGCCATGTGATTGGCTGATTAGACATTAGCGTTAACAAGCAGTTGGAAACCTGTACCTAATAAAGCGAGTGTATAGTGTTTATTAGAAAGTGTGTGTTGCATGCAGAGAGGAAAGAGTGTGTCTGTCACAGGTGATTTGTCCAGCCCACTCATGCGCACTCATGTAAATGCAACAGTGAGGACGAGTAAATAATGAATCCTCATTTCTGAGTACGATATTCCTCTAATGCTGCACTGGAGTTTCACTTTCCTTGAATCTGAGCTTGTCAGACGGTTGCGCGGGTCTAATCGGCGAGGGGATTGCATGAGTGGAGGCCTGGACAGGACAGGAGCACAGGCAGAAAGAGCAGAAGCAACACATCCCCAGCATCACCTTTAAAATGCATGCGAGTTTCCCCAATGACTGGCGTTCGGTGGCACGCCGCATGACTAACACTGCCTGCGAGTCACTGTGCCTCCTCCAAGAGCTGAATTAATTGGCTGTCTCACGCACACACACTAGATCCCCCCCCAAAAACAGGCCGCCTTTAAGTCAGAGGCTTTAAATAGAATAATTAAACCAGCGGGAGCATTAGTTAACTAGTAGCAGGGAGAGCGAGAGTGGCTGTTGTGGACATTTTAGGACGGCCACACATTCAGTTGCGGCTCCTTTATGTAAAAGCAGATTTTCCGGATGAGCAGGGCTGCGGTGAGAGCTTTGAGAGGTAATAGAGTTGTTGGATAAAGTGTGTGTGTGTCGGGAGTGAGGAGGAATGATAGTGAGACAGCGAGAGCACAAGTCTGCTTTCTTTTCTCTCGTTTTGAATGGTGCCCTTAAATTCTTAACTAGCAGACATGCATATTTAAGGCTGCGCAGGAGTCAAGGGGTCTTCTTCACCATCAGTTTGAAGCTCTCTCAGATTTGGGGATGAAAATAAGAAGCTTGAGTGGGTCTTTGTTCTGTTTTATATCACTCTTTGTTTCATTTTTAGATCGCCTGGCCTCACGCTGTGTCTCATTCAAGTTTAAACGTTGCGTCAGTGCGTGCATAAGTATGTTTCCCGCTGAATGCAGCATTGTTTTTCCACTGGATTTCAGAGCGCACGCCACTGTTGAGTCACTCCTTTTGAAAGCCGAAGATGAATGTGGAGAGCAGGTAAATGTAGATCATGCTCTGTGGTAAATGCAGCGAAGCGGCTTTGAAGATATTTTGTCTGGCCTGTGCGTTGGGCGCAGTCATCGCCGCGGGGAGAGAACTATTCAAATTGGGAAACCTCAGCTGAATGGAGAAGGAGACCCCTGTGTGTGTGTGTGTGTGTGTGTGTGTGTGTGTGTGTGTGTGTGTAAAACTCGTCCGCACTGTTGTGATTGTGGGATGAGAGAAGAAGAGCTGCTGTTTAAACCAGTGGTCTTCCAGAGTGAGGAGTTTCATCTTCTGCGTGTGTGTGTGTGTGTGTGTGTGTGTGTGTGTGTGTGTGTGTGTGTGTGTAAAACTCGTCCGCACTGTCGTGATCGTGGGATGAGAGAAGAAGAGCTGCTGTTTAAACCAGTGGTCTTCCAGAGTGAGGAGTTTCATCTTCTGCATGTGTGTGTGTGTGTGTGTGTGTTGCACGTGTTAGTTTCACGTGTTGTTAAAGACATTTGTAGCATTTACCTTACGCACCATATACTAACAGCAGATTACAAATTTATTCAATCTGTTTAAGGGTGGCATGGTGGCTCAGTGGTTAGCACTGTCACCTCACAGCAAGAAGGTCGCTGGTTCGAGTCCCAGCTGGGTCAGTTGGCATTTCTGTGTGGTGTTTGCATGTTCTCCCTGTGTTGGTGTGGGTTTCCTCCGGGTGCTCCGATTTCCCCCACAGTCCAACCACATGCACTATAGGGGAATTGATGAACTAAACTGGCCGTAGTGTATGAGTGTGTATGTGTGAATGAGTGTGTATGGGTGTTTTCCTGGACTGAGTTGCAGCTGGAAGCACATCCACTGTGTAAAACATATTCCGGAATAGTTGGCGGTTCATTCTGCTGTGGCGACCCCTGATGAATAAGGGACTAAGCTGAAGGAAAATGAATGAATGCAGTTATACGCAGGGTGCAAATTAGAGAGGGGGGGTTGGGGGGTCAGACCCCCCTAATTAACGCTTGATCCCTCCTGAAGGACAACAAAACAAGATGCATGGCAGGGTATGCTCTTTAATAGTTAAGAAGTAGTTTTCTCTCATCCATATTCTTAAATAATATTAATAATTAAAATAATAGATAACTTAAATATACATTTGACCACCCCTATAATGGCTCATACCATTGTGATTGTGGCAAAACATATTAATTCAGCGGCTTGAAACCAGTGCACCAACAGACAGCATAAGTGTTCAAGTGTAAAATAGGCATTTGTACTGTAGGTGTCCGTAAAACTAGATGCTTAGTTTGTATTTTATTAAACACTTGCTTGCACATGGAAGTTACAGTAAAATGAAAAATATGTACAGTCTTTCATTGTCATCCATTAATAGGTTTATTTAATATCACAAATGTCATTGAGAACCACTCAATATCCCTCAAAACACTGAAAACAAATCAAGTTTGATTAATAAATTAGATGTAATTGAATTAAATGTGGGCGACACAGTGGCGCAGTAGGTAGTGCTGTCGCCTCACAGCAAGAGCTCAGGGCTCAAATAAGCATATCTGGAGATCCGAGATCAGGTAGGTCTCGAGAGCTCCCCCTTTAGGAGGAGATGGGGTGGAAGGGGGGATTCTTCCAAATCGAAGATAGAGCAGTAGGAAGAAAATCATCCATTTCTAGTAAACTAGGATCACTCTGATTGGATTATTACTGATTACAGATGAGCGGCCAGACGTGCTCAATCATATCACGTGCTCCTCTCCAAATTAGTTTATGAAACTTCACTTGGGAAATAAACATCAACATAAATATCCTTCCAGTTTAAGGAAAATGAATAGACAACACCTAAAATGTACCTGCAGTTCTACAAAACTGCTTGTATTTTGAACAGCTTTGGTTGTGCTTTACTTCTGTTAATATGAGTTGTAAGTTTATATATGAACAACGCTGGTCTCTGTTTATGTTTTTCTCTGAAAGAAAGGAAAAACCTGGCTTCCTCACCTTTTACTGAATCTAAATACACTCGGACTCAGATTTCTTAGTACACTTTGTGAATGTAAGAATAAGACTGACAGACAGAATGACAGTGACACCTCTCTCAGGAATAAGAAAGCCTTCGCTATTTCCTCATGCCAGAAACTAGTCTAAATATAAGCCTCTGCTTGCCTGTGCTGCTTTCATCCCTGTCCAGTTAGCAGAGCAGCTCAAGGTGCTGCAGAAACATGAGAGAGAATCGCTGAGAGACGTGTATGCCTGTGTGTGTGTGTGTGTTTCCATATGCTGAGAGCGAAGGCTAATGCAGGGGGCATTCTCCAACACTGTCTGCCTGCCTGTCTGTCTGTCTGTCTGTCTGTCTGTGTGTATGTCCGTCCGTCTGTCTGTCTGCCTGTCTGTCTGTCTGTGTGTATGTCCGTCCGTCTGTCAGTCTGTCTGTCCGTCCGTCCGTCTGTCTGTCTGTCTGTCTGCGTGTCCGTCTGTCTGTCCATCCATCTGCCTGTCTTTCGGTCCATCCGTCTGTTCGTTTGTCTGTCTGTCTGTCTGTCTGTCTGTCTGTATGTCCGTCCATCTGTCCATCCATCTGTCTGTCCGTCCGTCCGTCCATCTGTTAGTCTATGTCCGCCTGTCTGTCTCTGTCCGTCCATCCCTCCATCTGTCTGTGTGTCTGTGTGTCTGTCTGTCCGTCCGTCTGTTCGTCTGTCTGTCTCTGTCTGTCCATCCATCCGTCTGTCTGTGTGTCCGTCTCTCTGTCTGTCTCTCTGTCCGTCCGTCCGTCTGTGTGGCCGTCTGTCTGTCTGTCTGTGTGTCTGTTTGTCTGTCCGTCCGTCTGTCTGTCTGTCTGTCTGTCTGTGTGTCTGTCTGTCTGTCCGTCCATCCGCCTGTCTTTCGGTCTGTCTGTCTGTCTGTCTGTATGTCCATCCATCTGTCTATCTGTGTGTCTGTCTCTCCGTCCGTCCGTCCGTCTGTGTGTGTGTCTGTCCGTCCATCTGTCAGTCTGTGTCCGTATGTCTGTCTCTGTCCGTCCATCCGTCCGTCTGTCTGTGTGTCCGACTGTCTGTCTGTCTGTCTGTATGTCCGTCCATCTGTCCATCCATCCGTCCGTCTGTCTGTGTGTCCGACTGTCTGTCTGTCTGTCTGTCCATCCGTCTGTCCATCCGTCTGTCTGTCTGTCCGTCTGTCTGTCCGTCTGTCTATCTGTGTGTCCGTCTGTCTGTGTGTCTCTGTCTGTCTGTCTGTCTGTTCGTCTGTCTGTGTGTTTGTCTGTATGTCCTTCCGTCCGTCTGTTTGTCTGTCCGTCCATCTGTCTGTCCGTCTGTTTGTCTGTCTGTCTGTCTGTCTGTCTGTCTGTATGTATGTCCGTCTGTCTGTCCATCTGTTTGTCTATTTTTCTGTGTCTGTGCATCTGTCTGTCAATCCTTCTGTCTCTCTATCTATCTGTCTATCCGTCCATCTGTGTCTGTCTGTCCATCTGTCCATCTATCAATCTTTCTTTTTGTCCGTCCATCTGTCTATCTCTCTGTCGCCTCTACAGCATCAGCAC
>NC_079448.1:55159440-55214440 GCF_903798145.1 Danio aesculapii | reverse complement strand
ACGGCTCAGGAAATTAAAATGACATGAGTGTGAGTAATTAAAAACAGAATTAACAATATTGGCTAAACTAACCCTTTAAAGTCCACATAAAATGTCATTTTTGGGAACCAGTTGGATTGTTGAAAGATGGATGTTGCTAACAAAATGAAGGAAAATTGCTGAAGGGACGAATTCAGAACAGAAAGACACACACTGATAATCCCGCCCTAAAGCACTGATAATACCTCCCCCTAAAAGATTGATAGCCCCGCCCTAATGGACTGATAATCCTTCCCCCTTAAAGACTAATAGCCCTGCCCTAAAAGACTGATAGCCCCGCCCTAACACACTGATAGCCCCGCCCTAAAAGACTGATAGCCCCACCAAAAAAGACTGATAACACCGTCCAAAAGCACTGATAGCTCCACCCTAATGAACTTATAGCTCCAAACTAATGGACTGATAGTTCCACCCTAAAGCACCGATAGCCCCGCTCTAAAAGAATGATAGCTATGCCCTAAAGCACTGATAGCCCCACCCCAAAAGACTAATAGCCCCGCCCTACAGGACTGATAGCCCCACCAAAAAAGACTGATAGCTCCACCCTAAAGCACTGATAGCTCCGTCCTAATGGACGTATAGCTCCACCCTAATACACTGAAAGCTCCACCCTAATGGACTGATGGCTCCACCCTAAATCATTGATAGCTCCACCTTGAAGCACTGATAATCCTTCCCCCTAAAAGACTGATAGCCCCACCCTGAAAGACTGATAGCCCTGCCCTAAAGGACTGATAGACCTGCCCTAAAAGACTGATAACTCTGCCCTAAAGCACTGATTGCATAACCCTAAAGGACTGATAGCCCCGCCCCAAAAGACTGATAGCTTCGCCCTAAAGCACTGATTGCATCACCCTAAAAGCCTGATAGCCCCGCCCTAAAGCACTAATAGCCACGCCCTAATTGACTGATAGCCCTGCCCTAAGGCACTGACAGCTCCACCCTAAAGGACTGCAAACCCCGCTCTAATGGACTGATAGCTTCAGCCTAAAGATCTTCTAAACTCACTCAAATGGACTGATAGCTCCGCCCTAAATGACTGATAGCCCTGTCCTAAAGCACTGACAGCTCCACCTTAATGGACTGATAGCTCCACCCTAAAGGACTGCTAACCCCGCCCTGATGGACTGATAGCTCCGCCCTAAACGACTGATAGCCCCTCTAAAAAAGAATGATAGCTCCACCCTAAAGCACTAATAGCTCCGTCCTAATGGACGTATAGCTCCACCCTAATGGACTGATAGCTCCGCCCTAAATCATTGATAGCCCCACCTTGAAGCACTGATAATCCTTCCCCCTAAAAGACTTATAGCCCCGCCCTGAAAGACTGATAGCCCTGTCCTAAACCTCTGATAGCACCGCTCTAAAAGACTGATAGCCCCACCCTAAAGGACTGATAGACCTGCCCTAAAAGACTGATAGCTGACTGATAACTCTGCCCTAAAGCACTGATTGCATCACCCTAAAGGACTTATAGCCACGCCCCAAAAGACTGATAGCTCCGCCCTAAAGCACTGATTGCATCACCATAAAAGACTGATAGCTCTGCCCTAAACCACTGATTGTATCATCCTGAAGGACTGATAGCCCCGCCCCAAAAGACTGATAGCTCCGCCCTAAAGCACTGATTGCATCACCGTAAAAGCCTGATGGCCCCGCCCTAAAGCACTGATAGCCCCGCCCTAAATGACTGATAGCCCTGCCCTAAAGCACTAACAGCTCCACTTAATGGACTGATAGCTCCACCCTAAAGAACTGCAAACGCCGCCCTAATGGACTGATAGCTCCACCCTAAAGGACTGCAAACGCCGCCCTAATGGGCTGAGAGCTCCACCCTAAAGGACTGCTAACCCTGCCCTAATGGACTAATAGCTCCAGCCTAATGGACTTCTAACCTCACTCTAATGGACTGATAGCTCCACTCTAATGAACTGATAACTCCACCCTAAAGGACTGCTAACCCCGCCCTAATGGACTGATAGCTCCACCCTAAAGGACTGCAAACGCCGCCCTAATGGACTGATAGCTCCAGCCTAATGGACTTCTAACCTCACTCTAATGGACTGATAGCTCCACCCTAAAGGACTGCTAACCCCGCCCTAATGGACTGATAGCTCCGCCCTATTGGACTGATAGCTCCAGCCTAAAGGACTTCTAACCTCACCCTAATGGACTGATAGCTCCGCCCTATTGGACTGATAACTCCACCCTAAAGAACTGCAAACGCCGCCCTAATGGACTGATAGCTCCGCCCTAATGGACTGATAGCTTCAGCCTTAAGGAATTCTAACCTCACTCTAATGGACTGATAGCTCCGCCCTAATGGACTGATAGCTTCAGCCTTAAGGAATTCTAACCTCACTCTAATGGACTGATAGCTCCACCCTATTGGACTCATAGCTCCAGCCTAAAGGACCTCTAGCCTCACTCTAATGGACTGATAGCTCCGCCCTATTGGACTGATAGCTCCAGCCTAAAGGACCTCTAACCTCACTCTAATGGACTGATAGCTCCGCCCTAATGGACTGATAGGTCCACTCTAATGTACTAATAGCTCCACCCTAAAGGACTGCTAACCCTGCCCTAATGGACTAATAGCTCCAGCCTAATGGACTTCTAACCTCACTCTAATGGACTGATAGCTCCACTCTAATGAACTGATAACTCCACCCTAAAGGACTGCTAACCCCGCCCTAATGGACTGATAGCTCTGCCCTATTGGACTGATAACTCCACCCTAAAGGACTTCTAACCTCACCCTAATGGACTGATAGCTCCACCCTATTGGACTGATAACTCCACCCTAAAGGACTGCTAAGCCCGCCCTAATGAACTGATAGCTCCGCCCTATTGGACTGATAGTTCCACTCTAATGGACTAATAACTCCACCCTAAAGCACTGCTAACCCCGCCCTATTGGACTGATAGCTCCACCCTAATCATATCTACAAATGAGTTTATTAAAATAGGAGCTAGATCATTTTAATAATTAGAGAATGACTAAAGGCATCAAGACAGATTTGAATTATGCAACACAGAGCTGCAAATCCTTTCTGATATAATGTTTTAAATGGTATTCATTATTATATAAAACATTTAAAACATTATATCAGAAAGGATTTGTGGCTCTGTGTTGCATAATTCAAATCTGTCTTGATGCCTTTAATCATTCTGACAGTCTTGAACATTCAAATCAGTTGAGATAAATGAATGATATCAGGCAGTACATGAGCATAATTAGACAAAAAGCAAGGCTTCCATGAAAGATCGCTTGTTAATGCATCTATTTTCTGGCATTAACATTTTCACATCCAAACATCATGCAAACTCGCAGCGTCCTCTTGAGGGAATGTTCTCCCAGATCTGGATTTCTAGCCTTGAGCTGCATTAGATTGGTCCATTAGCAAGAGGAATAAACACAGACAGACAAACTGATGGCCTGCGCTGTGTGCTTCATTAAAATGGAAAGTAATAAAGTCGGCTAATAAGGTGAGTGAGCGCTACACAGAGACCCTCCCTCGCCATAATCAGCTTCTCTGTACATCTATTGTAGAAAACACCAAAGCTTGGCCTGCTGAATCCAATCTCAAAAAAGCAGCACATAAACTCCAAACAAAAGAGATTCATAGGCTTGTTTACACTTTTAAACTGCATTATTAGTAGTTTGAAACATTACGTTGTGCAAGAAATGTACAATAAAGCAATAAAGCATTTGTAGTTTTATTTACAATTACTCAAAAACTCAGTTGAAAAAACACAATTTCTGAATATGACAATTTTTTATAGTAATTTACATAAATCAGTATCTTCTTTTTTGCAACAGAATTCTTCAATGCACATTTCTTTTTGAACCGCTGTAAGTCGCTTTGGACAAAAGCATCTGCTAAATGACAATGTTTTTGAACCGTATACTGTAGTTGAATTAATCAGTTGTGGTGATTCTATAGTTGCTATGGTAACGCAACAGCTACAGTAATTCATCTATTGTGGTGGTTCTACAGTTGCTATAGTAACACAACAGCTATCGTAATTAATCTGTTGTGGTGATTCTATTGTTGCTATGGTAATACAATAACTATAGTAATAATCTGTTGCGGCGATTCTATAGTTGCTATGGTAACACAACAGCTACAGTAATTCATCGGTTGTGGTGATTCTATAGTTGCTATGGTAACACAACAACAACGGTAAATAATATGTTTTGGTGATTATATAGTTGCTATGGTAACGCAACAGCTACAGTAATTAATCAGTTGTGGTGATTCTATAGTTGCTATGGTAACACAACAGCTACAGTAATTCATCTATTGTGGTGGTTCTACAGTTGCTATAGTAACACAACAGCTATCGTAATTAATCTGTTGTGGTGATTCTATTGTTGCTATGGTAATAAAATAACTATAGTAATAATCTGTTGCGGCGATTCTATAGTTGCTATGGTAACACAACAGCTACAGTAATTCATCGGTTGTGGTGATTCTATAGTTGCTATGGTAACACAACAACAATGGTAAATAATATGTTTTGGTGATTATATAGTTGCTATGGTAACGCAACAGCTACAGTAATTAATCTGTTGTGGTGATTCTATAGTTGCTATGGTAACACAACAACTATAGTAATTAATCTGTTGTGGTGGTTCTATTGTTGCTATGGTAATGCAACAGGTAAAGTAATTAATCTGTTGTGGTGATTCTATAGTTGCTATGGTAACACAACAGCTATAGTAACTAATCTGCTGCAGTGATTCTATAGTTGCTTTGGTAATACAATAATAATAATATGTTGTGATGATTCTACAGTTGCTATAATAACACAACAACTATCGTAATTAATCTGTTGTGATGATTCTACAGTTGCTATAATAACACAACAACTATCGTAATTAATCTGTTGTGATGATTCTACAGTTGCTATAATAACACAACAACTATCGTAATTAATCTGTTGTGGTGATTCCATAGTTGCTATGGTAACACAACAGCTACAGTAATTATTCTGTTGTGATTCTATAGTTCCTATGGTAACACAACAACTATCGTAATTAATCTGTTGTGGTGATTCTATTGTTGCTATGGTAACACAACAACAACAGTAATTATTCCGTTATGGTGATTCTATAGCTGCTCTGGTAACAACAGCTACAGTAATTAATCTGTTGTGGTGATTCTATAGTTCTTATAGTAACACAACAACTACAGTAAATAATATGTTGTGATTCTATAGTTGCTATGGTGACACAACAACTATCCTAATTAATCTGTTGTGGTGATTCTATAGTTGCTATGGTAACACAACAGCTACAGTAATTAATCTGTTGTGATTCTATAGTTGCTATGGTAACACAACAACTATCCTAATTAATCTGTTGTGGTGATTCTATAGTTGCTATGGTAACACAACAGCTACAGTAATTAATCTGTTGGGATTCTATAGTTGCTATGGTAACACAACAACTATCCTAATTAATCTGTTGTGGTGATTCTATTGTTGCTATGGTAAATCAACAGCTACAGTAATCTGTTGTGGTTATTCTAACACAACAACTACAGTAATATAAACTAGTATTTATACAACAACACACAATAGTTTATTGTAGTAAAAACTAAAGTACAGTGTTTATTACAGTTTATCAGTAGTTAATACAACAGTATTCTTGAAAACAAAGTGCTGTAAATACTATAATATATACAGTATAATACACTTTGGTAGTTACCATAAATTATTGTAGTATTTTTTTCATCTAATAATTCAGCATGAATTTCAGATGCACATTGGATTTTAGGCAGAACAGTTATCGCTATCTTGCTCTTGTTTCGTATTTGCATGCACCTGATGTTGTGAATATGACTTCCAAATCAAATGTCTGATTGCAGGCTTGCCTTGTTAAATCAGATCACAGTTAGAGATGTTGAGATCACTTCTGAAACTCTACAGGTGATGCATGCACAATTACCAAGGCTTTTGACTGGAAGGAGAATTAACAGAGCTTATTTACACTTCTTTCTGCTGTCTAGAAGTAATGGTAGCACTTTACTTGACGAGGTGTTTATAATAATTTATATAGCTAAATGTATTTAAACATCTTACTATTATGGCAGCCGTTTTGACTTATTCATTCTCAGGATATGTATTTTCATTATCAACAATTTAATTCTTGATATGAACAATTACATTAATAATAAATACATTAATAATTACATGATAATTAAATTTATGATATCACGAATTGCATTTCAGCTAAAAATGAAAATAATAAAGATAATTGTTGATATAAACAATTAAATTTTTGATATCAGCAATTACATTCATGACATCATCAATTACCTTTTTAATATCGAGAACTGAAATGTTGATATCAAGCATACACACTGATAAAATTATTCAAAGATGATTCCTTGGATTTACTCAATTTTTTTAAGTTAAGTGGTTGTAAACAATTTATTTGGGCTGAATTTAAACAAACAAATTAAGTTGAACATTATTGAATTTAATTAGTTTGTTTAAATTCAACACAAATAAATAGTTTGCAACAGTTCTGCATGCAACACTTTATTCAGTGCATATCCTGAGAATGAATAAGTCAAACTGGAATAAGTCAAAATGGCTTGCCATAATCTGACTAACATCTAGCAGCTAAATGTGTCTGGAAAAATATTCAAAGGCTTTTAATTTCATAAACAGCGCGGATATGAATGCGTCTGAATGTTCTGATTGGCTGGAGTAGACGTCTCACGTCAGCGCATTCTACGCGTGAACGCACTCTTTCCAGCAATCTTCCTTCTGCGTTCACACAGCGCAGCATTCTGGCAAATTACCGGTAATGTTACAACTTCTCTTTCCGGAAAATTGTCGGTATAAATTTACCCTTTTTTTCAACCCAGGCTTATTCTGTGAACGTAGTCCCGGGGACGTTTCATGGAGACCGCGAAATACGTAGCTGGGGGTACGTACGGCTGCATTTCATTTTTTTAAGCGAACGCTGCGGGGCGGTGTGACGCCGTTCCCTTCGGCGCTTGCCGGCCGCTCGCCTCCATGTGGAGGGCTTTCCTGCTGCAACCAGTTTGTCCGGTTAGCTCTTCATGTACTCTGGCGGACTCGAGGCGCAGAGAGGGGCTGACCACGACGACGACGACCGGGTTCGAGTCCGGGGAAGAGCGCTTCCAGAAATCAGGTAAGAAAACAAAAACAAAATCCAAAAAATGAAGCGAACAAGTTCGTCACAGAGTGAGAATGTGGTCAAAATCCGAAAACGTGGTAAAAATCAGACGAGGGCTTTTCTTTTTCTGGACGGCTTTTGTGAATCGTCGTTGGTTGGGTTTAGGGACGGAGGAGGGTGGGTCAGCCGATTGGCCGGTCACACGGTCAATCATTCTGTCATCCAGGCAGACAGGCGGAAGGTCGTTCCACAGCGGCCTCTAGCGGGTTTACGCGAGAATGGTGCGGGAAAAAGCGCGCACAGCGGCCTCTCACGGACTCGTGAAAACAAAAACTGCAAAAATACATACCTCCCGGGACGTATTTCGCGGTCTCCAGAAACGTCCCCGGGACTACGTTCTCAGAATGAGCCTGGGTTGGGTTTTTTTTTCAAAAAGGACCTTTCCGGAAAACTGCTGGTAATTAATCCGGAAAGATCTGTATGTGTGAAAGGGGCTAATGTCATCTTTACATTTCAAATGGCATATCCGAGAAAATGACCTAAATGACCTAAAAACACAGAGCAAATGACCTAAAAACACTTGTTATAAGCATGCATACGATCTCAGTGTCAAATCTTGATTATGCTGTGTTCACACCAGACGCGGAACGCGCGGATAAATCTCGATATTTGCGCATAAATAGACGTGTGAACATTTGAGTGCACTCGCTTCATTCGCGCGTCCAAATCCGCTTCAGAACAGATGCGGATTCACATCATGAGCAGGGCTTCTGTCTGCCCAGTGACTGTAGCTTTGTTGATAAATGGCTAACATGGATTTTATTGAGAAAATAGCTGTGTTCATGTGCTTTATGAAGGCTGAAAAGCAGCGTCGATTTGTTTGGAGCCGTGTCTGAGTCCACTAGATCCTTTCAGAGGAGCAGCCAGCTCTCTGAGCTCATGAACTCCTCCAGAAACTGAACCTGGATAATGGAAGCATTTAGAGGTGCTTCTAACTGAGCCGAGCCCACTGTTGTCGGTGTAGGCAGGAGGATTTTCCCCCCGGGACACCTCGTCACAACCACGCCCCCGCAAGAGCAAGCTTCTGATTGGTTAACACGGCGTGAATGTCTGCTGAAGTTCAGATTTTCAACTTGAGCGATTCGTGCGTTAAGCATGTCAAATGTGCAAAACGTTCAGTTCGTGCCGCGCCGTTCGCGCAATTCGCTTCATTTGCGCCACGCCATTTGCACGTATCGTGCCGCAGGACGTCTATTCGCATCTTTGCATTGACTTAACATGTAAATCACTCACGCTTGATGCTTCTTCCTCATTATAAAGGTTTAATGACAGTCTTATGAACACCCCTTCAAGTAAAGCGTCACCAATAGAAGTAATTGCAATTTTGAAGAAATCAAATTTATTTATTTCTTTCACTTTATAGATCCACGTGTCTCCTTTAATAAAGAATAACCCAGTCCCATAGATGAGCATGTCTCTAGTGGCAGGTGTTTTTTCTCTCTCTTGGGTCGACGGGAGGAATGGCAGCAGAAGGAGCTCTTGTCATTCGGTGCACTCGGTTTAGTCTTCACTATGAACATCAGACGTTATAATCACCTGCCTTCAGTGAACCGCCATCCAAAGGTTGTAATCTAACAATGTCTGCACACCAATTATCCTCTAAATGAAGTTTTGCAAAGCCTCTCCGTCAGCCCGAGGACAGGCTCCTGGAGGTGTTTTTGTGAAGTTGTCATAATTCTGCTCTTTGGGACTAATGCTATGTGAAGGAAGATGATCGCGTACAGATAAATGAGCATATTTTGCACAGAGAAATCTGCTGCTGATAGTGTGACAAGTAGGGTTTGATAGTTATTATATACTAATTGACCTGTTCACTGTAATACAAACAAGCAAACATTGTGGACAGGTGGCTATTCTGAGTTTTATTGAAGGATTTTTAATAACATGAAAGGATGTTGACTTGAACAGCATGAAAAGTCTGAATTGACTTTCGTAATTGAAGTTTCTGGTCATCAATTGCTTGTTATTTAAAATATAAAATGGCTGTGCTTCTCAAATGACTTTGTTTTGGCTAATGTTAACATACCCTTTTATACTTTACAAATGGCTGGGTTTTAGTGACCCAATGTTGGGTAAAATATAAAAAAATATATAAAAAAATGTGATTTAAATTTCAGGTTTGTCCATATTTGACCCAACTTTGAGTTTCGACAACCTAACGTTGTTTATAGTGTGTATAGGTATTAAAACATGCATGTTTTTACCTTCTACAATGCACACCTTTTTACCATTGTTTCCAGTAGACACCCAATAAAATGTAATTAATACTAACAATAAGAAAAAAAGCTTGTCAGGCTTATTTATATCAGGAATCATTTAATGACATACTAAAAGACTATATTAAAAATCACAGTTTAGCCCCAAAATATTATAATCAAGTTTAGCGTGATCACAAAATGTAAAACATCAGGCACTTTAAAGGCTTCTAAATGTGCTTAAAGTGAATTTTGCCAAACGTTTGAAAGCACTAAAACAAACATGCCCATAACACAACAGGACACGCCCCTTTTATATCTACTAGACATTATGACAAGACATCCCCCTTATAAGCCCCACACCCTTTTAGTATCTCTGCTATTGTAATAGACACACCCCCTACAGGTCCGCCCCTTTTTAATGTATCCGCTATTGTTACTAGACACGCCCCTTTTATGTATCCGCTATTGTTACTAGACACGCCCCTTATAGGACAAACACAAATAATTTGACAGTTTAGACGCACCTATGTCTCTCTATTGTTATTAGACACACCCCTTACAGGACACGCCTCTTTTTGATGTATCCTATATTGCTGCTAGATACACCCCTTACAGGACACGCCCCTTTTTATGTATCCGCTATTGTTACTAGACACACCCCTTATAGGACAAACACAAATAATTAGACAGTTTAGACACGCCTATGTCTCTCTATTGTTATTAGACACACCCCTTACAGGACACACCTCTTTTTGATGTATTCAATATTGCTACTAGACACGTCCCTTACAGGACACGCCCCTTTTTGATGTATCCGCTATTGTTACTAGACACACCCCTTATAGGACAAACACAAATAATTTGACAGTTTAGACACGCCTATGTCTGTCTAATGTTACTAGACACGCCCCTTACAGGACACACTCCTTCTTGATGTATCCAATATTGCTACTAGACACGTGTCTTATACAACAACTCAAACAATTTTAGGAAATTTAGACACGCCTATGTCTCAATATTGTTATTAGACACGCCTTTTACAGGGCAAGCCCCTTTTTGATGTATCCTATACTGTTGCTAGATACATCCCTTACAGGACACGCCCCTTTTTAATGTATCCGCTATTGTTACTAGACACACCCCTTATAGGACAAACACAAATAATTTGACAATTTAGACATGCCTATGTCTGTCTATTGTTATTAGACAGACCTCTTACAGGACACGCCCCTTTTTTATGTATCCTATATTGTTACTAGACACGCCCCTTACAGCACACACTCTTTTTTGATGTATCCAATATTGTTACTAGACACACCCCTTACAGGACTGCTCATTTTTAATGTATCCTCTATTGTTACTAGACACAACCCTTATAGGACAAACACAAATAATTTGACAATTTAGACACGCCTATGTCTGTCTATTGTTATTAGACACGCCCCTTACAGGACCCGCCTTTTTTGATGTATCCTATATTGTTACTAGACACGCCCCTTACAGGACACGGCCCATTTTATATCCGCTATGGTTACTAGACACACCCCTTATAGGACAAACACAAATATTTTGACAATTTAGACACGCCTATGTCTGTCTATTGTTATTAGACACGCCCCTTACAGGACCCGCCTTTTTTGATGTATCCTATATTGTTACTAGACACGCCCCTTACAGGACACGGCCCATTTTATATCCGCTATTGTTACTAGACACACCCCTTATAGGACAAACACAAATAATTTGACAATTTAGACACGCCTATGTCTGTCTATTGTTATTAGACACGCCCCTTACAGGACCCGCCTTTTTTGATGTATCCTATATTGTTACTAGACACGCCCCTTACAGGACACGGCCCATTTTATATCCGCTATTGTTACTAGACACACCCCTTATAGGACAAACACAAATAATTTGACAATTTAGACACGCCTATGTCTGTCTATTGTTATTAGACACGCCCCTTACAGGACCCGCCTTTTTTGATGTATCCTATATTGTTACTAGACACGCCCCTTACAGGACACGCCCATTTTTAATGTATTCCTCTATTGTTACTAGACACACCCCTTATAGGACAAACACAAATAATTTGACAATTTAGACACGCCTATGTCTGTCTATTGTTATTAGACACGCCCCTTACAGGACCCGCCTTTTTTGATGTATCCCATATTGTTGCTAGATACACCCCTTACAGGACACGGCCCATTTTATATCCGCTATTGTTACTAGACACACCCCTTATAGGACAAACACAAATAATTTGACAGTTTAGACACGTCTATGTCTCTCTACTGTTATTTGACATGTTGCTTACAGGACACACCCCTTTTCGATGTATTCTATATTGTTACTAGACACGTGTCTTATACAACAACACAAACAATTTTAGACAATTTAGACACGCCTATGTATGTCTATTTTTATTAGACATGCCCCTTACAGGACACACCCCTTTTTATGTATCCTATATTGTTACTAGACACGCCCCTTACAGCACACTCTTTTTTGATGTATTCAATATTGTTACTAGACACACCCCTTACAGGACACGCCCATTTTTAATGTATTCCTCTATTGTTACTAGACACACCCCTTATAGGACAAACACAAATAATTTGACAATTTAGACACGCCTATGTCTGTCTATTGTTATTAGACACGCCCCTTACAGGACACGCCTTTTTTGATGTATCCTATATTGTTGCTAGATACACCCCTTACAGGACACGGCCCATTTTATATCCGCTATTGTTACTAGACACACCCCTTATAGGACAAACACAAATAATTTGACAGTTTAGACACGCCTATGTCTCTCTACTGTTATTTGACATGTTGCTTACAGGACACACCCCTTTTCGATGTATTCTATATTGTTACTAGACACATGTCTTATACAACAACACAAACAATTTAGACACGCCTATGTATGTCTATTTTTATTAGACATGCCCCTTACAGGACACGCCCCTTTTTTATGTATCCGCTATTGTTAAATCTGTTTTTCAAATATTGCTTCATGTACTTATAATGTGCTTTCGCTGTATATAAAATCACATGTTGACACTTTATTTGAGGTGGACACTCATCTGTGATCCTGCATGCTTCAAGTTCTTATTAGAAATTACATTTAGAATTATGCTAATTGTTTATTCTTTAGTTATTAGGTGTTGAGAGAAAATAATAAAGGAGAAACAAATGCATTTATTGAAATGAATGCAATGCAAAAAAATGCAGCACTTAAATGGAAGACACAATAAAGTACAAAAAAAGAGGAGAGTGTAGCATTTTGTCAAATGGGTTGTGAACTGCGTGAACTGTGTTTCATGTTGACTTCAAGGTGATAAACTCAAATATGCATCATCTGTTGCCGACAGTGCGAAGAGGGAAGAGGAAAAAAGTGAAGTGAGACGAGAATGCTTAACATGACAGATGTAGTGGGTGTGTTGACAGAAAACAAAAGAGCTATGTGGGAAGAGATCTGGTCCAGGTTTAAGGCAAGCACTATATACAGTCAGCCCGACTGTTCTCTGAAGTCAAACTTCAGCAGTGCCAGCCTCTCATGCAGAAAGAGCAATTATATAGCAACACAACAAATCTAATCTCCAATCGCACCTTTTTTTTGCAGTGCTCAAAGCTTTCCGATTGAGAACCGGTGAAAACAAAGAACAAATTAATCCAAGCCTCGAGCATACGAATGATAATCAAGGTGAAAATCTATAATGCTGCACAGAACTTCATTTAAGAGCGTTTATTTCCAAAGGGGTCATGCACAACCCACCCACATCACGAAATATAGTGAGCAATTTAGAGCATAAACTGCTTTATTTACTATAGTAAATGAATAGTGTTTTTGGGCCATACTGTAGAACTTGAATTAATGTGTTGTGGTAATTCTACAGTTGCTATGGTAACACAACAACTATAGTAATTGATCTGTTGCTGTGATTCTACAGTTGCTATGGTAACAACAACTATAGTAATTGATCTGTTGCTGTGATTCTACAGTTGCTATGGTAACACAACAACTACAGTAATTGATCTGTTGCTGTGATTCTACAGTTGCTATGGTAACACAACAACTATAGTAATTGATCTGTTGCTTTGATCCTTCAGTTGCTATGGTAACACAACAACTACAGTATTTAATCTGCTGTGCAGCTTCTAAAGTTGCTATTGTAACACAACAACTATGGTAATTAAAATGTGGCGATACTATAGTCGCTATGGTAACACAACAACAACGGTAAATAATATGTTGTGGTGATTCTACAGTTGCTATGGTAACACAACAATTATAGTAATTTGCTGTGCAGCTTCTATAGTTGCTAAGGCAACAACTACAGGAATTGATCTGTTGTGGTGACTCTACAGTTGCAATGGTAACACAACAGCTAAAATATTTAATCTGCTGTGCAGCTTCTATAGCTGCTATGGTAACACAACAACTATAGTAATTGATTTATTGTGGTGATTTTACAGTTGCTATGGTAACACAGCAGCTTTGGTAAATGATATTTTGTGATGATTCAACAGTTGCGTTGGTAACACAACAACTATAGTAATCGATTTGTATCTGTGATTCTACAGTTGCTATAGTAACACAACAGCTATAGTACTTAATCTGTTGTGCAGCTTCTATAATTGCTATGGTAACACATCTATAGTAATTGATCTGTTGTGGCGATCCTACAGTTGCTATGGTTACACAACAACTATAGTAACTGATCTGTTGTTGTGAATCTGCAGTTGCTATGGTTACATGACAACTATTGTAACTGATCTGATGTGGTGGTTCTACAGTTGCTATGGTAACACAACAAGTATAGTAATTGATCTGTAGATGTGATTCTACAGTTCCTATGGTAACAACAACTATAGTTATTGATCTGTTGTGGTGATTTTACAGTTGCTATGGTAACAGAACAATTATAGTATTTATTCTGTTGTGCAGCTACTATTGTTGCTATGGTAACAACAACTATAGTAATTGTTCTGTTGTGGTGATTCTATAGTTGCTATGGTAACACAACAGCTATAGTAATTAATCTGTTGTGAAGCTTCTATAGTTGCTATGGTAACACAACCGCTATAGTAATATAAACAAATGAGCCAGTACTGTAGTTTTCTATGACTATAGGATATATTAAACTACAATACACCACAGTTTACTGTAGTATGAACTATAATATACTTGAGTATTTATTGCAGTTTATCAGTTCACTAAAGTTAATGCTACACACTGTACAAAACTAAATACTCCACAGTATAATACACTGCTATATTATGGTTCAAAAACATTGTAGTATTTACTATAAGTTCTTTCATATGGGAAACCAAGTCTTGATCTGTGTTTTGTTTTAACGATAAGACGTTTCAGTTTGACAAAAGTGGCATAAAATGAAACAACCTTTCGTTTTTCACACATGCAGATCTGGAGAATTAACAGGCGCTCGGATCAACCTCCAGCAGCATCTTGGTGATTTTCTAAAAATATAATTTCAATCCGCTGATTTTTCCATCTTTGTTGCCTTGACAACACGTCTAAACAAGGAATGGTTACCCGGACAACAAGCCCGAAAGACAATCATTAAATCCATCAGTGAAAAGACATGCTTGTTTTGCTCTGTGACTGAGGGCTAGAGCACTTGGGCAGGAGCTCTCGCTGAACCCAAATTAAACAATAAACAAGCCCTCATCCAGAGAGCATCATCAGCGCAGCACAATTCTTAAACTTCACCTGTTCGAATGCCAATGGAGCCTTTTCACAAGCCTGTGATGACGATTTTTGATGTAGATTTTCATTTATGCACATTTATAAAACTGGTAACAATAAAGCTGTATTAGTTAATACATTTACTAACGTGAACAAACAATGAACAATATTACAGTATTTGTTCATGTTAGTTAATAGCCCCTTTCACACATACAGACGTCTCCGAAAAATTACCGGCTATTTTCCGGGAAGGTCTGTATGTGTGAACAGGCCCTTTTTGAAAATATCGAGAAATTCGTTCCGTATGTTTTCCAGAAAGAGAAGTTGTAACATGACCGGTAATTTGCCGGAATCGAGTCCACCCTGACAATCGAGTCCGCTTAGGAGCCCAATGGATCGTCTGCGTTGAATGCCTGATCAAAAGTGCTTTATATAGTCTACTCTCAGTCTTGAGATTATAACCAGGCTTATCATATTAGTAACATTATTATCGGTAAGTTAAGGACACGCATAGTTAAAATGAAACGTTTGTAAACATTTAATAATGTCTGTTTGATGTTTTTATGTATTTATATGTAACATTATTTACATAAGAAGTGGTAGCACGTTGTAGGCTATATAAAATAAAAGCACGAAAGAGAAATTCTCCATGCCGCCACAACAAATGCCTTTAGTTGTACATCAGTGTATGAAATACATAATTTAAAATAGTTTTATGTCATTATGACGCTCATTTAAATTACACACATTTTAATGAGATTTCACTGCCTTATATATATATATATATATATATATATATATATATATATAGATATACATTTTTTCATCAGGCGCTCCAAACTGTACCTATTGCAACTCCAGTGACCCAATAGATCTCCCAATTGTCAGGAGGGACTCATTAGGTGCGTTCGACTTCATGCAGCGCTGCGCAGATCGATCAAAATCTGTCTTAAAGCAGTGCATGCTGGTTAGAAATGTTGTCTGGATTGACGCTGCGCGGACGCAACGTGACTGTCACATGTGGCATCAAAGTACCGCGACAGCGCTCCGAGATCAGACGTCTGATTCAGCCTGTGCAGCATCTGAAGAGCGACTGCACCAGCTCTGATGACAACACCGATATTACGCGATTGGCCGAGTTCACCACATGACAACAACCACGTGTGTTTCAGGTTTATTATTGGACAACTTCTGAGTCACAAATTTCAAAACAAACAATTCACTTTTTATACCATCTTGCTTATTAAAAGACTACAGATATTTCACTGCAGTAATCATGTTTTGTTAAATAATTTGATTATAAAGGCTGGCTTGTTCACACATGTTTATTTTCAACCATTTTTATACAGACTATTTACTGCATTCAGCTCCATGAACGATTTAAATGATATATTTTAGCAAATAATCTAAATATTACCTCAAATAAGTCTTACAGATAAAATAAAATAAAGATCATCATTGATCCTGACACCCTAAAACTTTCTTAACAGATTAAGTTAAAGAACTATTTAATTAAATAATTATAAAATGATTTTTAGGATTTTAATATATATATATATGTATATTATTTCCTGTCTAGCTGTTTATTAAGTAGAAACGTCTACTAAAAGTGGAGCTCACTTATTTTAGGAAAGTCCTTTTGTTCAATCTTTTTGGATTATAGTGCTTCTTTGAAAATGCTTTCATTATCCAAAATAATCTTCATCATCGTTTAAGACTTAATCAACACCTTGTTTTGGGTTTTACACTAATATATATTGGAAAGTTTTATATCTATGAATGTAAATAAATGTAAACCCCTTTTAAGCATATTCAAACAAGAAGTATTAGCCTAGAGTGATGTTGAAACTCCTAATTTGTGCTTATTGCTTTGTATTTAATAGGCCTGTTCGTTTTTATGTTTATATTCCCCTCTCGTTTCCCCTTATTTCTCTCATGCGTTTGTAATATATTTAATTCATAATTCCCTTATTGTTTAAAAATGAACTATAGTTTGTAGAAACTGTATTCTGTTTTATTAGTAAATCTTTTGTTGTTATAAATATAAATAAATAAATAAATAAATAAATAAATAAATAAATACTGATGACGCCATGTGATCGGTCATCATGACTGCCGCAACTGAGCCCCGAAGTGTCCAGCTGTCCGGCTTGACGGCTCCGTTTTCAACTCCGCCCCCTCCTGCGCTCGGCTAATCTCGTTGATCACCGGCTGCAGCTGTGCTTCATGTCGAACGCACCTAAAGCCTGTGAATGTTTTTCTAGACACATTTAGCAGCTAGATGTTAGTCAGATAACGTTTCTATGTTCCATCATAATGCCAACTGTGTAAATAGCGGTTATGAAAAAACGCTGTTTGTTTACCTTCAAGCTCTGACGCGTGTGCACATAAAGAAGCCGGTGAGCGCCAGCACACACACATATTATGAACATCTCGACATGCGAAAGTGTTTCTCTAAGTTTTTATCAACGTAGTTCACAATACTTTTTCATCCACAGAGTTTGTAATGTAATCAAATGTTTACAAATACAAGCGCAGCCGTTTAGAGGTCACTTCTGGTTAATGATGTCAGAATTTACAGGTGTTTTGAAATGGATGTGTGAACAGTGTTAACATTTAATTTAATTATTTATTGTATTCTTTCGCTCAATCCTGTGTTATATAGATATTATATTAATACCGTATACCCTAAACTATCCCTATTAACAATTATCCCTAATATATATTCTAAGTTCCTATTTCTACGTCCATTATTATTTAAATATTCTATTAATTCCCTCCTCTCTCGTATATATTTCCTGCAATCAAACATAACATGTTCTACGGTTTCTCTGGCTCCACAATGATCACACAGATCATTTTCTTTAACTCCCAGTATTGACATAGTTGAATTTAATCCAGTGTGTCCAAGCCTCAGTCTAGTTAATATAACTTCTTCCTTTCTGTTTCTACCATAAACATTTCTTTTTGTCTCTACTATTTTTTTCATTTTATATAGATGCCGTCCCTTCTTGTCTCTATCCCAGATTCCTTGCCATCTTAATATTTTCTTTAATAATAGATTTAATTTCACCTTTTCCTAAGAGAACCCCGATATCTAACTTATTACTTTCCAATGCTTCCTTTGCCAGTTTATCAGCCATTTCATTTCCATATATTCCTTTATGCGCAGGTATCCAGCAAAACCCCACTGTCCCTCCTTTCCTTTGTATTTCTGGAATTCCAGTTCCCCCTCTACAAAGCGTGTCCAGCTTATGCAGACACCCCCAAACACAACTGCAGGTACGGAAAGCAAAGTGGTTCTAAAAGTACATAATTTTTCTGAACTTGCAAATTAAAAGGACTAACATAACTGTAGGCCTACGCGCAATATTAAACTAGGGTGCATAACCTCAGACATTAGACAAAAGCTAAGAATACAAACAAGCAATACAAACAAGTAGCTACTGCTACTGTACAGCACCTTGGTCGACCAAAGGTTGTAATTAAGTGTGCTCTAGAAATAAACTTTGATTTGATTTGATTTGGGTTACAAAGTGTCACTTAAATAAACAAAAAAACAACAACAAAAATCAGTTTGTCCATATTTTAATCATCATTGAGTTATGACAACTTAACATTTTTAAGAGTGTATATGAGTTTATCTAAATAAATGACATTTTATTGACATTTTTTAACCCAATGGTTGCCCAGAGATGAACCGCCAACTATTTGACATACGTTTTACACAGTGGATGCCCTTCCAGCTGGCACCCAGTACTGGGGAACACACACACACACACACACACACACACACACACACACACACACACACACACACACACACACACACACACACACACACACACTATGACCAATTATGTTAATCAATTCCCCTATAGCGCATATGTTTGGAAACCTGAGCACCCAGAGGAAACCCACGCCAACACGTAAACTCCACACAGAAATGACCACTGACCCAGCCGGGACTCGAACCAGCGACTTTCTTGCTGTGAGGCCACAGTGCTAACCACTGAGCCACCCATCAACCAAAATAACAACACAAAAAAGTATAATAATATAAGAACAGTTTAATTGAGCTGAAACTGGGTCAATTATGGATAAACCCATCAAAAATGCAAATCGATTTGATGTAAATTGACTAGCTTACACAAAGAATCAATAGGACAGTCCTGTAAATGAATTTTGATGTGTTTTTTTGATGCCAGTGGTAAATGTCCATTGGTGTGTATATACAGTATACAGCTATTTAGTTGTTGTTGTTTTTTTTGCTTTTGTTTTTCTTATTCTTAAAATGATATTTAAAGTCCATAATAAGCCAAAGCAGGTGTGATTGTGAGTCTGAACCCTCAATCGTGTCTCAAAGGTTGTTTACCCTCTGCTGCATAGAAACTCCTTTTTAGATTAAAAGTCAAAAATGCTAGTCGATTTGATATAAATTGACTAACCAACAACATTAGTGAAACAGTAGCAGCATATGTGAAGAAAAACAGTCCTGTACTTGACTTTTGGTGTGTTTTGGACACTCATTTTAGATGTCAATTTGTATATATACACTTCCTGACAGAAGTCTTGTCGCCTATCCATGTTTTAGGAACAACAAATAATAACTTGACTTCTAGTTGATCTTTTGGTATCGGAAGTGGCTTATATGAAAGGTAAAGGCCTCTAGATGAGGCTTATTTGAGCACAATAAAATATGATCATGACTTGATGTTGACTGATTTGATTAGGACAGTAAGGTCTGACTCTGTTTAGACTAAAGTCTGCTCACTGAACCTTCAATAATGTCCAGTATAGAATATGTGCTCATGCTGCAGTGGAAACAGAATGAATATTGTGTCTGACTCCATCATGAGCTTGGAGGACTGCATCCATACATCTCTGACATGACTCAAATCACTGATTAATAAAGTCATCTGGAATGGTGAAGAAAGCCTTCTTGCAGGACTCCCAGAGTTCATCAAGAGTCTCTGTGTTCATCTTCAACGCCTCCTCCTTCATCTTACCCCATGCTTAATAATGTTCATGTCTGGTGACTGGGCTGGCCAATCCTGAAGCACCTTGACCTTCTTTGCTTTCAGGAGCTTTGATGTGGAGGCTGAAGTAAGAGAAGGAGCGCTATCCTGCTGGAGAATTTGCCCTCTCCTGTGGTTTGTAATGTAATGGGCAGCACAAATGTCTTGATACCTCAGGCTGTTGATGTTGATCATCCACCCTGCAGATCTCTCGCACGCCCCCATATTGAATGTAACCCCAAACCATGATTTGTCCTTCACCAAACTTGACTGATTTCAGTGAGAATCTTGGCTCCATGCGGGTTCCAGTAGGTCTTCTGCAGTATTTGTGATGATTGGGATGCAGATCAACAGATGATTCAGCAGAGAAATCCACCTTCTGACACTTTTCTATGATCAACTAGAAGTCAAGTTGTTATGTGTTGCTCTTACAACTGGGATCCACGACAAGACTTTTGTCACATAGTGTATATAAATTTAAATATCCATATATAAATATATATATATAGCTATTGTGTTGTTTTCTTTTGCTATTTGCACATTATTTGAGGATGCACTGAGCCAGCATGATTTGCAAAATTCATAAAATTATATTTAAAGCCGCCACAGTCCATAATAAGCCAAAGCAGGTGGGATTGTGAGTCTGAACCCTCAACCGTGTCTCAAAGGTTGTTTACCCTCCACCACACAGAAAAACCTTCAATTGACCCAATCAGAGCCCCAATCGGCCCCAGAGCTGATCGGGAGCTCTTTCTCCTCTGCTGACCATCGCTTGTTGACTTACTGAGGGTTTGTTTTCCCTGCCCGCGTCTCCATCAATGCCTGCTCATTGTACTGTAACAGTAGCTATCAGAGGAGAATTGTCACGCTGGCTGACTCGCAGGAAATGGCCGTTTCCTTGCTGATTGTGTCTGTTGTTTGCAATTTAGATGCCAGCCCTGAACTGGAACGCTCCTGTGTGCTGAGATTGTTCCTGAGTGCAGACGAAGCCTCTCTACACAATCAGGAGCTTTAAGAGCCATCGGAATCACAGTCTATTTCACCAGATGCTACTCTTTTTTTTCACCTCTTCTCATTCTAGATGTGCTTTCCGGTGATTGTGGATCTTCAGTCATGGATGGTAAACAAATGAGTTACGGAAAGAGATCCCATTGAGCTGTTTGGGAATGCATTGAATTAGATTTTTAAGTTAGTAGTCTGTTAGATTAGATTAGATTAGATTAGATTCAGCTTTATTTTCATTACACATGTACAAGGCTCAAGGTTATAATAGTTTTGGTGTTTTCATTAGTTTTAGTTTTTATTTCGTTTTAACTTTTTGTTTTCAAACTTAATTAGTTTTAATTAGTTTTTGGAGGCAGATTTACTACTGTTTATTAATCTATATTTTGAAATTGCTTAGCTTTAGTTTAGTTTTTATTAGTTTCAGTATTATAGTTTTTTTGAATATAAATTAGCATACGTGTCATTCCTACCAACCTTCCCGGGAGTCTCCCGTATTTCAGACCCATCTCCCGTATTGTTCTGTCTCTTGGAAAACTCCCAGAATTCCACTGCTCAACATATCAAAAATAAAGTTATGTAATGATAATAATAATAATTCCTTACATTTATATAGCGCACTTTTTCTGGGCACTCGAAGCGCTTTACACATGGGGGGAATCTCCTCATCTAGCACCAGTGTGCAGCATCCACCTGGATGACGCGACGGCAGCCTTTTTGCACCAGACCGCACACTACACACTAGCTGATTGGTGGAGAGGAGACAGCGTGATTAAGCCAATTTAGATATGGGGATGATTAAAAGGCCATGATGGACAGGCCAGTGGGCAGATTTGGCCAGGATGCCGGGGTTAAACCCCTACTCTTTTTCGAAGGACATCCTGGGATTTTTAATGACCACAGAGAGCCAGGACCTCGGTGTATCGTCTCATCCAAAAGACGGTGCTCACTGAGCATTATAGAGTCCCCGTCACTATACTGGGGCATTAGGACTCACACAGACCACAAGTTGAGCGCCCCCTGCTGGCCTCACTAACACGACTTCTGGCAGCAACCTAGTTTTCCCATGTGGTCTCCCATCCAGGTACTGACCAGGCGCAGCCCTGCTTAGCTTCAGTGGATGACCATGTGAGAGTTGCAGAGAGCTAGCTGCCGGAAGGAGACCTCGGGGAAGACCCAGGACACGCTGGAGGGACTATGTCTCTCGGCTGACCCGGGAACGCCTCAGGATCCCCCTAGAGGAGCTGGAGGAAGTGTCTTGGGAGGGGGAAGTCTGGGGTTCTCTCCTAAGACTACTGCCCCCGCGACCCAGCCCCGGAAAAGCGGCAAAAAATGAATGAATGAATAAAACATTACCATGATCTGAAAAGTTACTTTAAATGAATTTTTGCAACCCAACTGAAGCATGATTCATTTATTTAAATTCCATTATGATTTTCTGTTATTCTGTTATTTACTTCTGTGAAATAAACGTACGTTTCGCCAGATCCTCTCATTTAATCCCTCGGTTTACCCGCGCTGCCTACAGTTGTTCAAGTTTAGTTCAGTCACAGCAGGCTGTCATGTGTTCGGTTTAATGAATCACACACACGCATTATTATGAGTTCACCCATTCTCAAGTCCGATCTCTGTGTAACGTTATGGTTCTATTAACTGAATAACTCTGGAAATTGGTTTATTTCGAGTCAGAGGGGGTATCAGGCATGTAAAAGAGTACGTTTTTGTGGATAAGTGCTTACTGGAGACGCGAATCATTTCAAATGATTCAGTTCAATTTGGTGAACTAGTTTAACCGGTTCACTTAGAAGATCCGGTTAAAAGAATGATTCGTTCACTATCAGGATCACTAATACGGAAATAAAACCCATTATTGGACACAAATGTGTTAAATTAAGTGTCTGCTCAGGCTGTATTTAATGTGTCACCGTGCTGCTGTCATGTCCAGTTGTTGTTTTTGTCGTGGGAGCAACAGCGAGGACTTACTAGAGTAGGACCGGCTTGATCTGGTCAGTGGCAGCAGGATTCCGAGGTGCCGTACAGCTCAAACACCAGGCGTAAAACTGGCATCGTGAAGTAAATAGATTTACTTTTAAAGGCTTATGTATTAAATACATTTACAAAGACTAAAACAAAGGATGTTTTTGCTAGAATTTTAGTTAGTTTCAGTTAGTTTGGTATGTGCACAATACAGTTTCAGTTCCCTGCTGAAAAATCCAGCTTAAACCAGTTTAGGCTGGTTGGCTGGTTTTAGTTGGTTGACCAGCCTGGTTTTAGAGGGGTTTTGGCCTTTTGCTTTTGGTTTAAGCTGGACACAGCTGGTTTTGGCTGGGCTCCCAGCCTGGCTAGGCTGGTCAAGCTGGTTTTAGCTGGTCATTTTCCAGCCTGGCCAGCTAAGACCAGGCTGGAAATGACTGGAAAAGGCCAAAACCCCTCTAAAACCAGGCTGGTCGACCAGCTAAAACCAGCCAACCAGCCTTTAAGGTGTTTTTTTCAGTAGGGTTAGTTCTAGTTTTTTTAAACTATCATTTTTATCTTTATTTCAGTTAACAAAAATGTTTTTTTCTAGTCTAGTTTTCGTTAACTATAATAACCTTGCTTTACAAGGATACGAAATGTAGATTAGATCAAACCAGGAGTGCAATAGCAGCAAGAGCAGGATATAGATATATTTAAGTTATGAAGTTATAAGAGCAAAATATAGAAACAAATGGGTAATAAATACAGATGGATGTACTATGAACATAATATATGACCTAAGCTGCAAGAAAAGTTACTATGACAGGTGTAATAACAAATAAAATGTGTTGAGCAAAGATTAATCACAATTAAATGCATGCATCCAAAATAAAAGTTTGTTTTTCATAAGATTTGTGTGTGTATTATATATATTTATTATGTAAATGTAATACACTCACATACATTAAAAACAAAACTACGCTTTTTTTTTGGATAGATATTTAAATTTATAATTAGTGTCATATATTTTATGTTTAAATATAAATAAACATTTTCTGAATGAGCGTGTATGGTTGTTTCCCAGTACTGGGTTGCGGTTGGAAGGGCATTCCCTGTGTAAAACATATGCTGGAAATGTTGGTGGTTCATTCAGCGGTGGCAGCCTCTGAAATAGAGACTAAGCCGAAAGAAAATGAATGAATGAAACATTTTCTTAAATGTATGCATGCATGTGTGTATTTATATTTAATGATTATACATAGTACACACACATATATATTATGTTAAAACAAACTTTTATTTTGGATGTGATTATTCGCAATTAATCTTTGTCCAGCACTGCAAAAAATAATAATTAGTTTCATCCAAAAAACAAACAAAAGGAGCTTCAGGGGTAAATAATGTGTCTGTGCTCTTTGGATATGGGATTAATTAATTAATGCAAACAAATAATCAATCCAAGGCACTAGAAAAAACAGTTTAAAAGCCTTTATTCACATGGCTAATATATTAAAAACACACTCATGTGCACCTACCTGTTGATGAGTGTGTTTTTAATGTATTAGCAATGTGAATAAAGGCTTTTAAAACTTTTTTTCCCTAAATAGTGTATTACTGTATTATATATACTGTACATGTTCAGAGTAAATAAATGTTTCAAACTTCATTAAATTTCAAAAGCATTTAAAGAATAATAATCCTATTGCAGTTTAACTTGGTTGAAAGGTTTGTTAACACTTTACAATAATGTCTCATTAGTTAAAGTAAGTTGATGCATTAAAATTAACATTCATTCATTCATTTTTCTTCAGCTTAGTCCCTTATTTATTAGGGGTCACCACAGCTGAATGAACCGCCAACTTATCCAGCATAAGTTTTACACAGCCCTTCTAGCCACAACCCAGTTCTGGGAAACTTCTATACACATTCACCCATACACACTCATAAAATACGACCAATTTGGTTTATCAATTTTCCCACAGAGCATGTGTTTGGACTGGGGAAACCGGAGCACCCAGAGGAAACCCACACCAACATGGGGAGAACATGCAAACTCCACACAGAAACAGCAACTGACCCAGCTGAGGCTCGAACCAGCGACCTTCGGGCTGTGAGGCCACAGTGCTAACCACTGAGCCACTGTGATTAACATCCATCCATCCATCCATCCATGCATCCATCCATCCATCCATCCATCCATCCATCCATCCATCCATCCATCCATCCATCCATCCATCCATCCATCCATCCATCCATCCATCCATCCATCCATCCATCCATCCAACTATTCACAGTTTATTGAAGTGCCCACAATATATACTGTATAGAATTATTGAAAACCTGCATGTGTCTATTCTGTTATTGCTCATCTGTTGGCGCATTGTAATTTCCCTTATGTTCTGTGTTGCAAACCTAATAAATGAGTTTCTTTATAACCTTGGCCCAGGATAGTGGCTTTCTGGCCTGTTTGTTTTGCACAGAACAAAGAGTTTTGCTCGCTTTGTAAAACAGCGGTACCTACACACGCTGCCGCTGTGTGCGAGAACTGAATATTACTTTCTTAGGGGAATTAATTAATTCTGCAAAGACCGATATTTAATATTAATGTCAGAAGTATGAATAAACACAATTAAAAACGCAGCTTTAAAAGGGTGAGAGTAATTCAAGGATACTTCTTTTTTTTCGGTGTCCAATTGTAAAATGCTATAAAGAATTAAGCAGCACAAAAAAAAAGAGGGGGAGAAAACTTTTTAAACCAAAACACCGTCTCCAAAGACAAGCATAGAGTTAAGCCATGCATTACAAAGCTAAGGGGGTCTGTTTTAATACGACTTGCATATTCAATGCGGCCCAAGGCGTGTTTGTATAGATATGAGAATTTGGAGACAATCTGCCGAGACCTCTGCTGGAGCCTGTGAAGGTATACATAAAACATGAAAGGGAAATAGTACATTATTATCAGAGTACATTACCATATCAACATTAATACTTAGTTGTATGGATGAGCTTGAGAAATTTATTGCACTCAGACAAGTTTGTGCAATGTTTCATCTTTAATTCCCGATTAAAAACAGTAAATAACCATTTTTTAATTTACAGATGGCAAATGTTAATAGTCTGAAATGTATGATTCAATTTGAGTATGTATGTAGCCTATGAAACACTCTTTAAATCTGTTTTTTGTGAAAACTATTTGAGTATAGAATATAAGGCAGTTTACATGGTACTCTACACACTAATCTGATGGAGTAGACTTAGTTATAGGCTATTTATGATCCAATATTAATAATGAAATAAAAACATTCCTGTTAAAATGTGCTAAAACATGCTACAAACCCTTATTTAGATTTATAGAATCTTTGTGATTAGACTCATAACTGATTACCTGTGTGAAATTACGCTTCATTGTGTACAAGCACTGCGCATGCGCAGGAGGCGCTCTACACTAGATTTGGAGCTTTGGCGCTAACAACATTGGCGAGTTTTTACACCTGTGAAGTGGAAACACGCGGACGCGGGAGAATCGGCGGAGATCGGTAAGATGGCGGTCGTTATTTTTTTAACGCGATGGTTGTTAGATATACAAAGCAGGTGTTTGTTTTAATGGACTGCCTCAGTGATATTAAAAATGACTTGTTAATGTCTGTATGGGGTCTCAAACGGTTCGTTTGAATGTATGTTTAATTGACTTTAATTGATTTGGCTATTGTTATTGTGTTTTATAGGCTATAGGGTGTAATTTGTTAAAGTTAAAATGCAAATGACAATTGGCTATCTTTTTGTATTTACAAAACGGACATTTTTGGCTAGAAATGCCTTGATTAACTGGTTCAGCTGTGTTTAATCTGGGTAGGAGCTAAAATATGCAGGATTGGACACTGCTCAGGCCTACAGCAACACAAAATGTTCAGCATATTGCTTTTAGATAACTTATGTGCTTTTATATTGTAGGCTGTGTTGTCTGATTCTGTTTTTCAAGCAGTTTATTCTGGGCTATGAAATGTGAGGTTGAGTGTAAAGATTGGTATTATATAAAGATACAGTGTATGAAGTTTGTGTGTCGTTCAAAATGTTTTTTAAATGTTGCATTTATGTTAACGTTTAGGAGTATATGCACCTTTCATAATAATGCTTATT
This sequence comes from Danio aesculapii, assembly GCF_903798145.1. NCBI lineage: Eukaryota > Metazoa > Chordata > Actinopteri > Cypriniformes > Danionidae > Danio > Danio aesculapii. The sequence continues at coordinate 55,187,146 of NC_079448.1, read as the reverse complement.
TCAACCCATATTTGGGTAAGATATAGACAAACCCAATCACTGGTTACATGAAATACATATTAGTCCAGTGATTGGGTTGGACTTTATTTTGCTTAAATCTCAATATTTTTACTTTTATTTTCATAATGAATGGTAATTAAACTATATAAAGCTAAGAGTGTTTTGTACTAGTTTAGGCCTGTCATATGAACAAGTATGAGTCCCAAACTACATGCAATGGATGCAATCCAAGTCATTCATTCAAATGAAACAAAACATGATCGTCTATATGGTAGTTTCTAAAATGTAATAAAATGTGTAGATATATATGTTAAATAAATGCTTTGCATGTTTTTTGAGTTTGAATGTTCTGTTATATTCAATCCAATTCATCTTTATAGCTTTTATAATGTAGATTGTGTCAGAGCAGTTTAACATAGAAGTTCTATCTAGTAGATTGAAACCATCTCAGTCCAGTTTTCAGAGTTGAAGTTCAGTGTGGTTGATATATTATAATTATACTTGTTTCTCAATATGCAAATGATTTCTTGTGTCCTCCAGCTCATGACACCAAAACCGTTATCCACAAAAAAAAGTTATCCATCTTGAAGGACATTTCAGTTCTGTAATTGCACCACGAGGAACAAGTTTGAATGGTGTGTCCTAAGCGGATGTCTTAAACCTGACGCTACATCAGTGAATAACAGATGCATTTAAATGGAGAAACCTGTACCTTATTGTTGTGTGTGTATATGGACCACATCTTCTAGAATATTGATGATTGACATCATGGTAACCATAACAACAATCCGGCATCTCGCACATTTGGTATATGCTGTGTATTTTTGACCAGAGTAATAAAACGTAGATCCTTTTGGCTTTAACTAAACCACCACTGACTGGGGTTGTGTGTGGAAGGCTGCTTTGCAGATTTATTTTGTAGTGTTGCCAAATAATTAAGTGTCTATAGGCTTTAGAGATCTAGGTTATGGTGCTAAAGTAGCCAGGTATTGATGTTTTAGGTATGAAGGTTTTAGATTAAAGGGGCAGTTCACACAAAGGAAAGTTTACTCGCTCTTATTTGATTCCAAACTACATTCATTTTTTCTGTTCAACACAAAATAAGATATTTTGAAGTGTTGTAAACCTGTAAGCCATGACTTTGATAGTAAAAAAAGGAACTATGGAAGTCAAGTGTTACAGGTTTCCAACATTTTTCAAAATATGTATTTTACTGTTTAACATATAACACTAACAGAAGAAACTCAAACATGTTTGGAAGTAAAGGGAGAGTAAATCATGACAGAATTTTCACTTTTAGGTGAGCTAAGATGATTTGGCCAGTGCTTAATTTAAGCCGGATCTTGCCGGATTCAACACAATCTCACGGCAATTCGTAACTTTTTGATTTAGTGGCTAATTCGTACGAATTCGTACGATCTAATTCTTACAATTTAGTGCGATTTGCTCATCCCCCAATGACGATTGGGTTTAGGGGTGGGGTTAGGTGCCACGCCTCCTTTTTAAAATCGTACAATTTCGTACGACTGAACTCGTACAAATTCGTACGAATTAGCCACTAAACTGTCAAAACGTAAAATACTTACATTTTCTCGTGAGATCAGGCTGCCGGATCCTGTTCTGGAAAATGTCAGATATTCGTGATTTGCGTTCCGGTATTTGTTTTAATAGATCCGGCGTGTGTGTGCGCGTGCGCGTGTGTGCGTGTGCGCATGTGCGCATGTGCGCGTGTGTGCGCGTGCGCGTGTGTGCGCGTGCGCGTGTGCGCGTGTGCGCGTGTGCGTGTGTGCGCGTGTGTGCGTGTGGTGAGTGAGAGAGAGCAAGCGAAGGCTGTCATTATACGCAAGTTAAAGCAAAAGTCATGTTTAACTATGGGCTCTCAACAATATTTTCAGCTGATCAGCTTATGTTTACAATCACTCCCATTGGTTGGTGATTGTTTCCCCCACAGTAAGCAGTGAAAATAATCCCATAGTGGCCTACCTAAGTAATATTTGTATTTTCAAAATGGCTGAGAGGCAGGGCGGTCACGCAGATTTTCTTTTTTTTTAACACGAGTAAATCTGATAATGAGCCTGATTAAATGAAATCTTGAAGATGAAACTGCGTGAATGGATCAGGATAGCGGGAGACAGAAGCAAAGCGAGTCAAGTCAGCCAGAAAACATGACAGTGGAGGTAACTGTGAGCTCTTCTTGAAGATTAGACTGAGTCATTTCATTATTTGTTTTTTACTTGGCAGATAATAGTGAAGTGAACTGAATAGTGATTGTTCATACGTGTTTTTATTATCCATGACTGACCTATAACGTTATATATATGGCGAAAATAAATGAATAACGTTCAGAAATCACCATTTAATGACGTCATATTCTGAGAAAACTGAAATGAATTGGTGGACGTCGGTCACGGTGACTTCCCGGAAAAAAAAACGGGAAATAATTTACAAATTAAGCCCTGGATCTGGCAACATTTAGTCAAGACATGTCCTAATAACTTGATGCACTGCACATAAAAATCTCTGATACATATTTAAATGCTAATTTCTGTGAATGCGGTTGTCACTACCAGCGTTTTTCAGCCATTATTCTGGTTGAGTATGATTGTCGCTCTTGTAAATCACTGAACCGTGTTTGCACAGAGCAGGGTAAAGAACTAAAAGCTGAAACGACAACAGCATGTAGCTGTGGTGGTGCTGTGTGTCCATTAATATGCAAATGATGACAATTGGAAATCGTCAATGGACATGATACAATGTTTATTTAATTCTAGCATGATCTGGCAACATCTAGTCAAGCCGTGTCTTCCTTATAATTTCATGCGCAGCACATACAAATCTCTGATACATATTTAAATGCTAATTTCTGTTAATGCGGTTGTCACTACCTGCATTTTTCAGCCATTAATTTAGTTGTTGAATATGATTGTCACTCCTGTAAATTACTAAACTGTGTTTGCACAGAGCAGGGTCAAGAACTAAAAACTGAAATGACAACAGAATTTAGCTGCTGTGGTATCTATCTATTAATATGCAAATAATGACAACGGGAAATAAACAACAGTCCTGACATTTCGTTATATAATTCTGGCATGATCTGTCAACAAGCAAGAGATGCCTTCCTTCTGATTTCATGCACTGTACATACGAAACTCACTACCTGAGTTAATCTAGGTGTTGAATATGACGCTGTATGCATATAGCAGGGTTAAGAGCTTAGCTAAGATGACAATAACATTTAGTTGCAGTGCTAGTTTATTAATATGCAAATGATGTCATGAAACCACATTTATTTAATTCTAGAATGATCTGGCAACGCTTAATCCAGACATGTTCCTTATAGTTTTGTGCAAAACTGAATTAAGATCTAATTTCTTTACATGCAGTTGTCACTATTTGAGTTAATCTGGTTTGTTGAATATAAAACTGTACAGAGCAAGGTTAAGAATTGAAAAAAATAAAGGTATCCGCAGTGCTGTGTGTTTATTAATATGCAAATGATGACAATTAGAAATATACAATAGTCATGACATTTGTTTTTTAATTTTAGCATGATCTGGCAACTCTTTCAAGACTTGTCTTTATAATTTCATGCAAAGCTGTAAATGCAGTTGATACTGAGTTAATCCAGTTTGTTGAATATAAAACCATACAGAGCAGGGTTAAAAACTAAAAATTAAATGATGACAACATTTATCTGCAGTGCTGTGTGTTTATTAATATGCAAATGATGACAATTAGAAATCTACAACAGTCTTGATGTTTGTTATATAATTCTAGCATGATCTGGCAACACTTAATTAAGATACGTTCCTTATAATCTCATGCAAAACTGAATTACAATCTAATTTGTGGTGTTTTCAGAAATAATGTCAACATTAAGTGAGTTTTTCCTTAAAACAAGCCAAATAATCTGCCAATGAGGTAAGCAAAATCTAGTTTTTCATTTTGACATTAAGATTATTTTAAACAGTGTCTATTAATATGCAAATTATGACAGTTAGAAATCTACAACAGTCCTTGCACTTGTTATTTAATTCTAGCATGATCTGGCAACACTTATTCGATCTTATTTCATGTGCTGCACAAAAAATCAGCTTAAAATTGAATTTCAGAAATATGTCAAAATTACCAGAGTTTGTCTGTAAAACAAGCAAAATAATCTGCCAATGGTGTAAGCTGAATCTTGCTTTTCGTTTTGATATTAAGATTGTTTTAAACTGTCTATTAATATGCAAATGATAACAATTAAAAATCTACAACTGCTGTCACAGTTGTTGTATAATTCTTGCATGATCTGGCAACACTTAATCAAGACATGTTCCTTATAATGTCATGCACTGCACAAAAAGATCTGTTTAAAGTCTACTCAACTCAATTTATTTCTATAGCACTTTAAACAAACCACAGTGGGTACCAAAGTGCTGTACATAAAAGACATTAAATCAGAAAGAGCTTTATTGCCAGGTATGTTCACACATACTAGGAATTTGTTTTGGTGACAGAGCTTCTACAGTGCAACAGCATTACAGAGACAGGACAAAAAAGAGATCATAAATATATTTTAAAATAGAAGTAGTGAGTGCAAATATACAGATTGACAAGTGTATGTACGTGTTTATTACTATATACAACGTTATATGTGCAGCTGTTATGTGCAAATTGGCATGTAAAGTGTGTTGTTAAATAAGTGTATATGTGTATAAAAGTGTATAGCAAGTAGTGATGTTGGTTCCGCAATTATTATCATCAAGTGTTCATGAGATGGATTGCCTGAGGGAAGAAACTGTTTCTGTGTCGGGCTGTTCTGGTGCGCAGTGCTCTGTAGCGTCGACCAGAAGGTAAAAGTTCAAAGAGGCAGTGTGCTGGGTGTGAGGGGTCCAGAGTGATTTTGGCAGCCCTTCTGCTCGCTCTGGATAAGTACAGTTCTTGGGGAGTAGTAAGGGTTGTACCAGTGATTCGCTCAGCAGTCCGAACTGCATGCAAATATACAAAAAAACCAAAATACATAAACTCTCATCACATGATTAAAAGCTAAAGAAAATAAGTGTGATTTCAGTGACCTCTGAAAAGACTCAAGTTGGAGCTGTTCTTAAGGAGAGTAGAAGATCGTTCCAGAGTCTTGGAGCTGCTACTGAGAACGCTCTATCACCTCGACATTAAGCGTGATCGTGGAACTTGCAGATAGAGACGATGCTTAGAGCGAAGAGGTGTATAATAATTAGCTCAGAAATATACTCAGGGGCCAGGCCATGGAGAGATTTTAAAGAACAGAACTTTGTACTGGATTCTGAACTGGATTGGCAGCCAGTGTAGAGAAACCAGTACAGGTGTAATGTGTTCTCGTTTTTTGTGCCTGTAAAGAGCCTGGCAGCTGCGTTCTGGACCAGCTGCAGCCGCGAGAGAGAGGCCTGACTCACACCCAGATACAATGCATCGCAATAGTCCAGATGAGAAGAGATGAAAGCATGAACAACCTTCTCCAAATCACTGAAAGAGAGGACAGACTTCAGCTAGGCAATATATCTAAAATAGAAAAAACTATTTTTGACAACTGCATTAATTTGCCGATCAAATTTTAGCTCAGAGTCAAAGATGAAACCCAGACTTTTTTTTTTTTTTTTTAAGATTTATTTTTTGCCTTTTATTAAGCAGATAGGACAATTTTACAGACAGGAAGCGAAGTGGGAGAGAGAGAGAGAGAGAGGAGGTAGGGATGGGAAATGTCCTCGAGCCGAGATTCGAACTCGAGACACCCTGAAGTGCTACTGCACCATATGTCAGCGCACTAACCACTAGGCTATTGCACTGACTCACCAAGACTTTTCACAGAGGAATGTATTTTGCCAGGAAGCAATGTCAGATCGCCATTAGAATCTGAACCTTTTTGGCCAAAAACAATGAATTCACACTTGTCTTCATTCAGTTGGAGAAAGTTATTCGCTAACCAACACTTCACATCAGCCAAACAATTAAACGAAGCCTGAGGGGAGGATTGATCCCTAGATTTAATAGGGAAGTAGATTTGAGAGTCATCAGCATATAGATGGTAATTTATGCCATGCTTTTCAAGAAATTTTCCTAACGGAAGTAAATAAAGGGAAAACAAAACAGGACCCAGTATCGAGCCCTGCGGAACCCCACACATTAATTCAATGACAGAAGAAGAAGAGTTGCCCAAACTGACTGAGATGGGTCTATCCTTCAGATATGAGGAGAACCAATTTAAGGCCAGACCCTGGATACCAGCGTCTAATTTCTGTAATAATAATAATAATGTCTAATTAACTGAGTAACAAGCTAAATAATCTGCCACTGGGGTACACCAAGTAATCTCATGTCAAAACGAAAAAACTTGATTATTTTGCTTACCTCATTGGCAGGTTATTTTGCTTGTTTTAAGGAAAAACTCATTTCATTTTGGCAGATTATTTCTTACACTTAAACTATGTGTTTTGCTTGTCTAGAAAATGCTTCTTGATTTAAGAATTATTTAGATCTTTGGACTAGAAACAAGACAAAAACTCTCTGCAGTCGTCACTACCTGAATTAATCTGAGTGTTGAATATAAAACTGTACAGAGCAGGGTTAAGAACTAAATATTGAAATGATGACAACATTTATCTGCAGTGCTGTGTGTTTATTAATATGCAAATGATGACAATTAGAAATCTATAGTAGTCGTGGCTTTTGTTATTTAATTCTAGCATGATCTGGCAACGCTTAATTAACACTTGTTGCTTATAATTTCATGCAAAGCTATTAATGCAGTCATCTACCTGAGTTAACCCAGTTTGTTGAATATGAAACTGTACAGAGCAGGGTTAAGAACTCAAAATTTAAATGACGACTTATCTGCCGTGCTGTGTGTCTATTAATATGCAAATGATGACAATTAGAAATCTACAGTAGTCCTGACCTCATCATGCAGCATTAATGAAAACTACACGCAGCAGAATAGAAAAGCGTCCGTCTTTGAGCGCTGGAACGCTGAAATTAAACTGCATTTCATCATGACAATCTGCAAGCATGATCTGGCAACTCTTTGGCAGGACACGTTGCTTATAATTTCATACAAAAGTAAGTCAGTATTAAATTTCTGTAAATGCAGTTGACACTACCTGAGTTAACTCGGTTTGTTGAATTAAACGACATTTGATAATGACAATTAGACATCTACAACTGTCATGGGCTATTCACATGAAAGTTTATTCAATTCTAGCATGATCTGGCAACTCTTGAACAGGACATGTTGCTTCTAATTTCATGCAAAAGTAAATTAATATCACATTTCTGTGAACGCAGTTGACACTACCTAAGTTAATCCAGTTTGTTGAATATAACACCATACAGGGCAGAATTAAGAACTAAAAATGACAACATTTATCTGCAGTGCTGTGTGTTTATTAATATGCAAATGATGACAATTAGAAATCTACAACAGTCTTGATGTTTGTTATATAATTCTAGCATGATCTGGCAACGCTACGTAAAGACACGTTCCTTATAATTTCATGCAAAACTGAATTACAGAAAAAATTACACTAAAAATGCCTTGTGTTCAGAAATAATGTCAACATTAACGAGTTCTTCCTTAAAACAAGCCAAATAATCCACCAATGAGGTGAGCATACACTGTAAAAAAAATCTTACGTGCTATTTACTTAAAAATAGTGGTAATACAATTGCACATATTATTTTTAAGTTATTTTCAAGACTTGATTTTTATTGTTTTTAGCAAAAACACTTGAATGAATCATGTGAAAATTAAAATTTTTTGACTGATAGATGATTATTACTATTATAAGTGGAAAATACTTTTATAATTGAAGCAAATCCACCACCATTTACTCATATTTATTAATGAAAATGACTCCTAAATAAAATGTAAAATATATAATTTATAATGAAATACATACACTATACATTTATGCCAAATATAATTTAATTACATGTTCCTCTGATTACAAAATGGTACATTCAGTTTGTTAAAGAAATCTCTTTAAAATTTACAGCAATGTTACGTTTCACGTATGTTTTGTTTGTTCTGTTTTGCGTGCTCTTCTCTTTTTTCCGCTGTGTGTCATGTGCTGGTTCTAGGTGTGCAACCATTGGTCCAAGGAGCTGTCAATCACCATCGACACGCCAATCAGAACCGGGTCCGCTCGGTATAAAAGCCGTGCGCTTGCGCTGTTCTTTATGAGCGCTTGGCTCACAGCCAGTCTCCTCACTTGTGTCGGCCAGCCTGTTCATCTGTGATTTGCTTACGATTTGCTGTATTCTAGTTTTCTCTTTATCAAGAAACTGCTTTATTAGATATGCTTGTGCAGCTCAGTTTATTATCTAGTGAGAAGTTGAACGATCTTTGTGAGAATTGGATTATATGAGATTGTGTTTTGCTAATGGCTAACAGTGTGTACTTTACGAGAACTCTAGTAATGTGAGCAGTTTAGGATATTTATTTGTTAGTTAGTTTAAGGAGGCGTTGCCACATGTGTAATTATGTTTTGAGGTTATGAAGTTTAGTTAAGCTACGTGCTGAAGATTACGGTTTTGTTTCTGCATTTTTCTTTTGTTAGTCAGTTTAGTGGGTTGGGGTTTAGTTAGATCGTTTTGTTATATTTATTTCTTTATTTTGGCAACCTATTTTCTTTAATTCGATTATTTAACATTACATTTATAATGCATTCTCTATTCTTTGTCTGACATTCACTGAATATTAAATACTTAATTTGTTTCACTTAATAAGTGGTCGTTGTATTCTCTGTCATCCAGCATCAGTAGACTCACTGATTGTTACGTTTCATCCTCTTTAATATCTTAACAACTTAAACACGTAACAAGCAATATTAAGCTTTGAAAAAAAGTTCTTTATTCACGTGATTGAAAACATGTTGTCAACTTTCTTTTGTAGGAATAGTCACATTTTAGACAAAATCTGACAATTTGTGTATTGCATAACATATAAAAGCTGTATCTCAAAATATTAGCAACACAATCAATCAACCAGTCCATGCAGTGAAATTTCACCAAGGGGTTGCAGCAGTGAATTTGTGTCAGAAACTCAATATAAGTTTGTTTTGGGTGATTTTAATTTGGGAAATACTTGTGAAATAAGCAAAATAATCTGCCAATGAGATAAGCATAATCTAGTTTTTCCATATTTTGATATTAAGATTGTTATGAACAGTGCGTCGATTAGAAATCTACTACAGTCCTTGCATTTGTTATTTAATTCTAGCATGATCTGGCAACACTTAATAAGACTTGTTGCTTATAATTTCATGCAAAGCTGTTAATGCAGTCGTCTACCTGAGTTAACCCAGTTTGTTGAATATGAAACTGTACAGTGCTGTGTGTCTATTAATATGCAAATGATGACAATTAGAAATCTACAGTAGTCGTGACCTCATCATGCAGCATTAATAAAACTACACGCAGCAGAATAGAAAAGCATCCGTCTTTGAGCGCTCAAACTCATAAATCAGATGCTGAAATTAAACGCCATTTGATAATGACGAATGGCTCCTCTCAAGCCTTCTCACCGAGGATGGACTGATGTGTTGCCGCTTATTCCCTGAGCATTATGGGATGGCATCAGTCTTTCAGTCACAGTGGGAGATTCAGAGCTCCAGGAAAAAGCTCGGACGACACAGTCTGCTGATAGCCAGGCTGGTTATACCTCACTAAGGAGCTCTGTATGTCTTGAAGAAAGCATAAAATGAGAATAAATGGTAGGTGTCAATCCCGGAGGGGAGGGCCGGTCATCTGGAGAAGGAAAGATGTATGAGCACATAAGGACGGGTAATTCCATCTCTCCACCATGGAGAGGAGACAAAATGACTTCTGTAACATCTGTGGCCTGTAGACAGACGTGAGCGGCGCTGGTTGTTTCTGGTTTAGAAACTCTGCAGAGCCATTTAAAGCTTGGCAGTTCAGATTTTCACTGTGTGATGCTATCAATGCGCATACAGTCAGACAAAAAAATCTGATTCTTATTATTATATTGTGGAGTTTATGGCAAATTTCGCAGCATTTCTTAGAATTTTTTTTTTATTTGAGAATATGCACAAATTTATATGCACGTTTTTTTCAGTGTGTGATGCTATCAATGCACAGAAATCCTCTAGGATTTCTCTCTGAAAAATAATTAAATTTTTGCAACTAAAATGATGCAAAAATAGGACATTTTGCTGTTTATTTTGACGTTTTGCTTTGAAAATATGCACACATTTACTTATACACTTAAAAAAAATTATCTTAAGCTTGGCAGTTCATATTTTTCACTGTGTAATGTTATCTACTGTATGCACAGAAGACAGGCCCATTTAGGATTTCAAGAGTATAAATAAGTCTGATTTGAGTTTATGTAGAGGTAATGACAAATTTAGCAGCTTTTCTTTAAATGTTGTACTTAAAAAAAAGAACAAATTAAAAAAGAAAATCTGCACAAATGTATGCATCAGTTTTTTTGGACTTTTGAGAGACAGGTCTTTGAGTATTCTTTTTGAGAGGCAGTTTTTGAGCTTGGCAGTTCAGATTTTTCACCGTGTTGAGCTATCAATGCACAAACAGGAAGACAAAATACATTTTTGCAGGGTCTAACAAATTTTGTGGCATTTCTTTAAATATTTTGCTGTAAAATATGCACAAATTTACTCCTTAATTCTGTTTTTATTTGAGATCCAATTCATTCTGGTTTAGAAACTCTGCTGAGGGGCAGTTCAGGTTTTTCACTGTGTAACGTTATCAATGCACAGAAAACTGAAAACAATCTGATTCCTGCGAACAATTTAGATTTATTTTTTTCATTTATAATTTTTTTGCAGAATTTATAGCAAATTTAGTGACATATTTTTAATGTTTTGCTTTGAAAAACAATGCAGATTTACACATCTTGATTTTTTTTTTTGGTTATTTATTTATTTATTTATTTTTATTAGACTTTGAGAGCCAATTCTTTCAGGTTAAAGTATGCAGAACAATTTAAAGCTAGGCAATTCATATTTTTCACTGTGATGCTATCGATACACATACAGTAAGACAAAGTAAATCAGATTTGTTCAGAGTTTAAGTTTTGCGTCATTTCTTTTTTTTTGACTGAAATGATGCAAAAACAGCTAAACTTGCTGGATTTTTAGACATTTTGCATTGAATATATGCTCAAATTTACTCTTAATTATTATATTTTACTTTGAGAGCCAATTCATTCTGGTGTAAAACTCTGCAGAGCAATTTAAAGCTTGGCAGTTCAGATTTTTCACTGTGATGCTATTAATGCACAGTCCCTCCAGGATTGTTAATAAAAGTAAATCTGATTTTACTGGAAAAGAAGGGCAATAGTAGCGATTAAAGAAAACCCAAACAATAGCAACATTGCAAAACATGAATAAATATGTAATCCAGCTCATCTAATAAGTGTTCTTGCTTTTTTAATATCTTGATATTATAAAAAATTCTTTCTATTAATAAAATGGAAACTAACAGCACTAACATATTTAATAAAAAGACCTGTTACAGTGAGTAGAATGGACTTGATTTATATTGTGTTTGTGTCCAATATGAGCTTATTTATTATTTTAAAACACATATAAAATAATAAACAAATCAAATAAATGCAAAATAGCAAAAATTGATTCACAGCACTAACAGTTTTAGATCAAATATTTAAATTAGATGCAACATTAACAAAAAGGAATGTAAATTAAAGGTAACTATAGACACTAACTTTATTGACGTAAACAAATTGTCATTAAATCATACACTCTTTCTATAACTTCATTATCAATATGTAAATCTATATTATAACTGCTTTTTAATTTCCCAAATAGCATAACCTTTGTTTTACTTATACAAAGGTTATGTTATTTGGGAAATTAAAAAGCAGTTATAATACAGATTTACATATTGATAATGAAGTTATAGAAAGAGTGTATGCATTAAAGTTTCTTGGTGTTGTACTGGATCATAAAATTAGTTGTAAAACTGCAAATAAATAATGTGATTATCAAAATGAGTCAAAACTGCAGCAATAGTGTATAAAGCTAGATTTACCCTGGACAATAAATCAATGTATATATTATATAACACGCTAATGATGCCATATATGAGTTATTGTGTTGAAATATGGGGGAATACATATAAATCTAACTTACGATCTGTATGTACAATTCAGAAAAATTTAATTAGACTGATAGAAAATGTGGGGTATTTGGAGCATACAAGTCCTTTATTTATTAAATTAAAGATACTTCAGTTCAATGATTTGGTTCAATTTAAATCAGCACAATTTATGTGTGAAGCTAGGAATAAACTACTTCCAAAATGCATACAAGCGTTTTTTGAAGAACGACGAGGGGGATATAATCTAAGAGAAGAACTCAATTTTAGGAGGTTGAAAACAAGAACAACCTTAAAAAGTTTGTGTATGTCTGTCTGTGGTGAAAACTGTGGAACAGTCTAGATCTGACTCTCAAACAATGTCAGGATAATAATCAATTTAAAAAGTTGTGTAAATATATATTATTAAAGGAATATAATGATGAAGGGGATTGAAAAGGTATACAAAGAGAAAGGTATGGTGACATTTTAATTAATGGCTATTTGCTAGTCTGATTTGCTATTTTATTTTCCCTCTGGGTTTATGTTACAAAATATAAAGGTACAAATGGAACCAAACATACTTTGTCAAAGATGCCAAAAGGATAAAATATGTCTCATGTAAAGGAAGAAATAAGTTGAAGTAATAGATGAATGATGCATGTGGTAATGGGGTGGGAAAATAATAAGCTTGTGCTTCATCCCACTCTATTTTCGACCATGTTGAAATGTATTTTTTTGTTAATGATATTTTATGTGTGATATTTTGTTCGAAAATAAATAAATCAAATATATTAATTGCTCTTAATTTAGATTTGAATATCAGGATATTATAAGCATTAAAATACGTATCAGAAAGCCTTGCATCACAGTGAACTGAATGCTTTTGATTTTTATGCTGTTTTAGTGTCAATTTTTGAGCTTGTTTTTATTGATTTATATTTTGCTTGTCCCACTGGGGAAAGAAATGACAGCATGTAGGCTGAATTATTTTCGCACAGCTGGAGTGCTGTATTGACCAATCGGTGTTGAGTTTTTATAACACACAGCGTAGAGCAGAATACTGAATCAACATGAAGAGAAAACCATCACAGTTCAGTACCTTTGAGAGGTTAAGCTTTAACCTGAACACTGAAAAACAGATAAAAACAGTGCTTAACATATTGACCACTATTGTGCTCAAATCTCTCATTTAAATTAACATTAACAATTGGAAGCTTTACACTATTATATTTATGTATATGGATTCACCGGACACTTTTTTTAAACATTGTAAAATGTTTTATTTATTTAGATTTTTTCATAGGTACACCTCACTAGTAGCGGGTTGGACCCCTTTTGCCTTCAGAACTGCCTTAATCCTTCATGTCAGAGATTCAACAAGCTACTGGAAATATTCCTCAGAGATTTTGCTCCATATTGTCATGATAGCATCACACAGTTGCTGCAGATTTGTCGGCTGCACATCCATGATGCCAATCTCCCGTTCAACCACATCCCAAAGGTGCTCTATTGGATTGAGCTCTGGTGACTGTGGAGGCCATTTGACTACAGTGAACTCATTGTCATGTTCAAGAAACCAGTCTGAGATGATTGGTGCTTTATGACATGGTGCGTTATCCTGCTGGAAGTAGCCATCAGAAGATGGAGACACTGTGCTCATAAAGGGATGGACATGGTCAGCAACAATACTCAGGTAGGCTGTGGCGTTGACACCATGCTCAATTGGTACTAATGGACCCAAAGTGTGCCAAGAGAATCTCCCCCACACCATTACACCACCACCAGCAGCCTGAACCGCTGATACAAGGCAGGATGGATCCATGCTTTCATGTTGTTGATGCCAAATTGTGAGCCGAGCATCCGAATGTGGCAGCAGAAATGGAGACTCATCAGACCAGGCAACATTTCTCCAATCTTCTATTGTCCAGTTTTGGTGAGCCTGTGTGAATTGTAGCCTCAGTTTCCTGTTCTTAGCTGACAGGAGCGGCACCCGGTGTGGTCTTCTGCTGCTGTAGCCCATCCGCCTCAAGGTTGGACGTGTTGTGTGTTCAGAGATGCTCTTCTGCAGACCTCGGTTGTAACGAGTGCTTATTTGAGTTACTGTTGCCTTTCTATCAGCTGGAACCAGTCTGGCCATTCTCCTCTGACCTCTGGCATCAACAAGGCATTTGCGCTCACAGAACTGCCGCTCACTGGATAGTTCCTCTTTGTCAGACCTTTCTCTGTAAACCCTAGAGATGGTTGTGCGTGAAAATCCCAGTAGATCAGCAGTTTCTGAAATACTCAGAGCAGCCCGTCTGGCAGCAACAACCACGTTCAAAGTCACTTAAATCCCCTTTCTTCCCCATTCTGATGCTCAGTTTGAACTGCAGCAGATCATCTTGACGATGCCTAAATGCATTGAGTTGCAGCCCTGTGATTGGTTGATTAAGCATTTGGATAGGTGTACCTAATAAAGTGGCCGGTACATTAGATTAATCAGTACTGAAGCCAAATCTGGAGCTAATCTAACAAAATGACTTATAATAACGGTACAAAATTAGTACACCCACAAGTATATGTTTGGAGAAAATATTAAAAGAGCAAAATTCAAAAGAAACACAAAGTATAAAATTATTGAAAGTTCATAATTAGTGTTTTCCTAATATTTTACATGAATTTAAATATCTTTTATTAAATCTGTATTCAAATGCAACAAAATATACACCCCTATATGGCCTGAGAAATGGATAAAAATATTCATATTCCAAACATTTATGTTGAGCACTCTATATAAGAAATAAACTGGATGTAATTTCATTGATTCGAGGGCATTCGTCTTGATTAAAATGCTTTAATTTAATGACAAGTGCCTGCTGAACAGATCGTGGCTGTGGCAGAGCAGAAAAATCATTGGTGTTTTATCCCGTCTGGTGGGTTTGCGGTGAGGACAGAGTATAATCAATCAATGAAAGACAAGAGGAACGGAAATACTGGCTGCAAGGTTGTTAAGACAAAACACTGTGACATTGTGAGCGACTGCACTGTCTCTCCTATGCATGATTTAGAAAGGGTTTAAGTTGTGCTCAACTGCAATTTATATAACTACAATAAAACGCTTTGTCCATCGCAAAGATTAAAGTGTGAGCGCATTTGCCAGTCTCTGCACACACTTCTACTTTTAAAAGTTGTGCTTTCCAAGCCGTAAAATTAGAAGAACTAAAACTGAGCTGGTTATATATTAGCAACAAGGTCATCTTGCATTTTCTATCCTTGTGCGAAAGCTAATGTTTTGCACATCAGACGCAAGTTTGACAAATTTTTGCTAATGAGGCTTTTGTCTTGAGCATTTCAGTGGAAAAGAGGCCCTTCAGAATACAAAGTCGATCCAAGTTCAGTGTGGAAGCTCACATATATTTCCTCATTGTACAGACCGAAATGCAAATAAATAAAGGAGATTTGAGCTATTCCAGCGTTATGGATGAAACATTTACAGTAAACACACAAAACATGAGTTCACAGACACTTACATTTATTTATTTAGCGGACGCTTTTGTTCAAAGCAACTTACAATTGAGGAGGCATTCAGAGACTCAACAAGAAGAGGCCATACATGCAAGACGTGCTAGTTATTTAAAGTGGCTTGTTTGTGCTCAGAGAATGTTGTGCAAGAGTTAGGGTTGCCACAATGCTGGAATTCGGTACCAATCGATAGTGAAATAAAAAAAATATCCATTGAATGGCAGCATCTCAATGCATTTAGGCAAGATGCAGTTCAAAGCGAGCATCAGAATGGGGAAGAAAGGGGATTTAACTGACTTTGAATGTGGTTGTTGCTGCCAGACGGGCTGCTCTGAGTATTTCAGAAACTGCTGATCTACTGGGATTTTCACGCACAACCATCTCTAGGGTTTACAGAGAATGGTCCGACAAAGAGGAAATATCCAGTGAGCGGCTGTTCTGTGGGCGCAAATGCCTTGTTGATGCCAGAGGTCAGAGGAGAATGGCCAGACTGGTTCCAGCTGATAGAAAGGCAACATTAACTCAAATAAGCACTCGTTACAACCGAGGTCTGCAGAAGAGCATCTCTGAACACACAACACGTCCAACCTTGAGGCGGATGGGCTACAGCAGCAGAAGACCACACCGGGTGCCGCTCCTGTCAGCTAAGAACAGGAAACTGAGGCTACAATTCACACAGGCTCACCAAAACTGGACAATAGAAGATTGGAGAAACGTTGCCTGGTCTGATGAGTCTCCATTTCTGCTGCCACATTCGGATGCTCGGCTCACAATTTGGCCTCAACAAATGGTGTATTGGTGTGAGGGATATTTTCTTGGCACACTTTGGGTCCATTAGTACCAATTGAGCATGGTGTCAACACCACAGCCTACCTGAGTATTGTTGCTGACCATGTCCATCCCTTTATGAGCACAGTGTCTCCATCTTCTGATGGCTACTTCCAGCAGGATAACGCACCATGTCATAAAGCGTGAATCATCTCAGACTGGTTTCTTGAACATGACAATGAGTTCACTGTACTCAAATGCCCTCCACAGTCACCAGAACCCAATCCATTTTTGGGTTGTGCACCTTTGGGATGTGGTGGAATGGGAGATTGGCATCATGGATGTGCAGCCGAAATATCTGCAGCAACTGTGTGATGCTGTCATGTCAATATGCAAACATGCAAAATCTATGCCAGAGCAGTTCTTAAGGCAAAAGTGGGTCCAACCCAGTACTAGTAAGGTGTACCTAATAAAGTGGCCAGTGAGTGTATAATGGTTTAAAACATTTGACAGATTTTTTTTTTAAGAATATTTCTGCAGTACTGTAAAATAGAACACACAAAACATCTAGAAAGGGTTTAGTTTTTTTGGTGAGGTTGACATTTGCGTGGACTTGTTTATTTGGTAAATTAGTGTCAGTGTTGATTTAAAGCAGTCATTCACAGCAATGCTTTGGGTGTTGTATGAATCACGAGTCTCGTTGATGAATGGAAAATGAAATGACTAATGACTGATTATTGAAGTGAACTGGGAGTTTCCTTGGAGACAGTAAGTCAAAGCTTTCAGATGTTCAGCATTAACAATGGCGCGTTAAGAATTGATCTGCATGGCTTGCAACCATATTCAACAAATCCTACATGAATAAACCATGCAACACTGCAGATGCTTGTAGGCCACGCGAGCGGCAGAGATGAACTGATACTAATTACAGAATGTTGTAGACAAGAAAAATGAAACGTGTTTGGAAAATAGCAGAACAGTATAGATCATAAGTGGGAAGCTGTAAAAAATGGCCATTCATATCTTTGGAATATATTTAGGTTTATTGCAACATAAATCCTAGAGCTGTGGCAAAAAATCGTTTGAGAAATTTTGTTTTTGATTCTGGCTGTTTAAAACTAGCCTAGACCACCGTCTGCTGTTTAAATCTAGCCGTGAGCGCCATCTGCTGTTTAAAATTGCTAAAAATAGCCTAGAGCACTGTCTGCTGTTCAGAACTAGCCTAGAGCGCTGTCTGCTGTTAAACACTAGCCTAATGTGTAGCCTAGAGCAACGTCTGCTGTTTAAAACTAGCATAGGGCACTGTCTGCTGTTAAACACTAACCTAGAGCGCCGTCTGCTGTTAAACACTATCCTAGAGCGCCGTCTGCTGTTAAACACTAGCCTAATGTGTAGCCTAGAGCAACGTCTGCTGTTTAAAACTAGCCTAGAGCGCCGTCTGCAGTTAAACACTAGCCTAGAGTGCCATCTGCTGTTAAACACAAGCTTAGAGCGCCGTCAGCTGTTAAACACTAGCCTAGAGCGCCGTCAGCTGTTAAACACTAGCCTAGAGCGCCGTCAGCTGTTAAACACTAGCCTAGAGCGCCGTCAGCTGTTAAACACTAGCCTAGAGCGCCGTCAGCTGTTAAACACTAGCCTAGAGCGCCGTCTGCTGTTAAACACTAGCCTAGAGCGCCGTCTGCTGTTAAACACTAGCCTAGAGCGCCGTCAGCTGTTAAACACTAGCCTAGAGCGCCGTCAGCTGTTAAACACTAGCCTAGAGCGCCGTCAGCTGTTAAACACTAGCCTAGAGCGCCGTCAGCTGTTAAACACTAGCCTAGAGCGCCGTCTGCTGTTAAACACTAGCCTAGAGCGCCGTCTGCTGTTAAACACTAGTCTAGAGCGCCGTCAGCTGTTAAACACTAGTCTAGAGTGCCGTCAGCTGTTAAACACTAGCCTAGAGCGCCGTCTGCTGTTAAACACTAGCCTAGAGCGCCGTCTGCTGTTAAACACTAGTCTAGAGCGCCGTCAGCTGTTAAACACTAGTCTAGAGTGCCGTCAGCTGTTAAACACTAGCCTAGAGCGCCGTCTGCTGTTAAACACTAGCCTAGAGCGCCGTCTGCTGTTAAACACTAGTCTAGAGCGCCGTCAGCTGTTAAACACTAGTCTAGAG
This sequence comes from Danio aesculapii, assembly GCF_903798145.1. Classification (NCBI taxonomy): domain Eukaryota; kingdom Metazoa; phylum Chordata; class Actinopteri; order Cypriniformes; family Danionidae; genus Danio; species Danio aesculapii. Next base: position 55,168,626 of record NC_079448.1, on the reverse strand, counting down.
TGCCGTCAGCTGTTAAACACTAGCCTAGAGCAACGTCTGCTGTTTAAAACTAGCATAGAGCACTGTCTGCTGTTAAACACTAGCCTAGAGCGCCGTCAGCTGTTAAACACTAGCCTAATGTGTAGCCTAGAGCAACGTCTGCTGTTTAAAACTAGCCTAATGTGTAGCCTAGAGTAATGTCTGCAGTTAAACACAAGCCTAGAGTGCCATCTGCTGTTAAACACAAGCTTAGAGCGCCGTCAGCTGTTAAACACTAGCCTAGAGCGCCGTCTGCAGTTAAACCCTAGCCTAGAGCGCCGTCTGCTGTTTAAAACTAGCCTAATGTGTAGCCTAGAGCAACGTCTGCTGTTTAAAACTAGCCTAGAGTGCCATCTGCAGTTAAACACTAGCCGAATGTGTAGCCTAGAGCAACGTCTGCTGTTTAAAACTAGCCTAGAGTGCTGTCTGCAGTTAAACACAAGCCTAGAGCGCCGTCTGCAGTTAAACACAAGCCTAGAGCGCCATCTGCAGTTAAACACTAGCCTAAAGCGCCGTCTGCAGTTAAACACAAGCCTAATGTGTAGCATAGAGCAACGTCTGATGTTTAAAACTAGCATAGAGCACCGTCTGCAGTTAAACACAAGCCTAGAGCGCCGTCTGCAGTTAAACACAAGCCTAATGTGTAGCATAGAGCAACGTCTGATGTTTAAAACTAGCATAGAGCACTGTCTGCTGTTAAACACTAGCCTAATGTGTAGCATAGAGCAACGTCTGCTGTTAAACACTAGCCTAGAGCACCGTCTGCAGTTAAACACTTGCTTAATGTGTAGCATAGAGCAACGTCTGCTGTTTAAAACTAGCCTAGAGCACCGTCTGCAGTTAAACACTTGCTTAATGTGTAGCATAGAGCAACGACTGGTCTAAAAACTTAGAACTGGTTCAAGAAACTATAGCGATGCGTTTTGAAAATCTCTGAATTGATGCGAAACCAGTTTCTCAAAGTTTTTTTTTTGCTGCATCTCTAAATCCTGGTCAGCACTTTGATAAAGTAACTCACGCCTCTTCTACAAAAAAAAAAAAATAACAGTATAGAGATGCGGAAGGAAAATGTTTTAATAGGCCAAAAGAATGGACTTGCCCTTCCTCACCTCATGTAATGGTTCAACCGGCACAGTCAAAAGCTTGATAGTGGGTTAATGAAATCTCCAAATTTCCCCTTTGAGAAAAGAGCGTATTGATCGGAGGCTGCCGGAGGAATCCAATATCTCCATGGTGATCAGATTAATCATTTCGGCGTGTGCTTTAAATATTGGGTGGATGTGGTTAAGAATATCATATCTGTGATGATACGTAAAACAGCCGACTTTGTCACCTTACCCCGATGTAAACAAGAACATAATGCTTCAATGTCACAACAAATGCAAGCGTGGTGAGAAATTAATATTATGAGGGTTTTGTCAACTTGCTGTGTGTATGAATGCGGGGTATTATTGCAGCTTCTTTTATGTCCTCCTCTATATCGATACACGTGTAATCAATAAAAACACTTCGTCTTTAGCCACTCGGGTCGATGAGGGCTGCGAGTTGTGATTCTCATGCCAAAACCCAAGGAAAATTCATAGCTTGAAGCGGAGTGTTGTGAGGAGAATCCTGAAGAGATCATCAAGGGCGTTTACTCATGCATGTGACTGATGGTTACCATTCAATTAGATTTTGGAAATTGATTCAAATAGGCATGAGTGCCGGTATGAGATTCTGACGGTTTGATAATGTTGGGTAAAAATATTATGGTTTCGTGGTAGGGCTGCACAATGTTATGTTTGAGCATCTATATCGCATTGTGTCTATCTGCAATAGTCAGATCGCAGGATTAGATGGTTTATTTAAGATTAAATAATATAGACATTAGGGATGCTCATTTCGGTTAATTTTGCCAACCGACAACCGCTGCTCGTTAACCGAATATTAACCGTTAACTGGTCAAATTAATATTAAATTATTATTTAATAAAAAAATTTACGTCCATTTTGTCTGACACATTAAATATTGAATTTTAAAATATTGATTTATTTTAACATGCGAACAGCAGCATACAGAATATAACAGCACATCTTCACGCACATGCAGTGTTTCTAACTGCGTAGAAATAAAGAATAAACTAAATGAAAATAATAAAATAAATAGGCCTGCCCTAGATATGTTTCACTTAAATGAAAAATTTACAAAACGAAAACACGGACTGAATGCTTTTTAAGAACCGGCATAGGCTGATTTTCCAATCATGTTTTTTTTTTCTTTCGTCAAATAAAAATAGCAGGCTGCCTCAAATTGATCGCTCCATGACAAAAGATGCATTTATTAATGCTCCGCTGTAATTCTTATATCACAAACCTCTGTCAACATTTTTAATAGAAGTCATTATTTGAAAGATTATGTCTTAAGCATCTGATTTTATCTAACTTTTATGCTTTTATTTCCTCCATTTCACTCACGGTTCAGGCATGCGATGAGACAACGACAAGGTGCATATGTTGACTTTGTGTAAAGTGTAGGCTACTATAGCATAGAACAGTTTTGTTGTTTACATATGATATTGCATTTGCATACATGTTTTAATAAGCCATAAAATGAAAGTCTTGATTTGGTGCGGTGTTATCATTATGCAAAAATCATTGGATTTGTTTGATTTGTAGATTATGTAGGCTATTCTAAACATGGATATTTTATAAGAAATATTGATGACTAGTTTTTCGAATGGAAAAGGGGTTTGTTGTACATTAAATCATCAAAACTATAGACCTTTTTCTTAGAATAGAAAATTACTCATTATGCTTTGCGTGTATGCGCAAGGAGAATGCTAAGAACTTCCGGTCGGCAGCCGCTGCGTGTAAACAGTCACATTTGGACAGCTTTGAAACCATAGTTTTAATCTATTTTACCTGCTTTCATCATCTTTAAACTAATACTATTGTCGATCAGCGCCACCTCCTGGACTGATAATTTAAAAAAATGCAATCCAATAGAATGGAAAACAACTGCTGTGAGGCTTTTCCCCTCGTTGTCAGACGCCATCTTCTGCCGTTTAACTTAAATGAAGCCTCATCATCGCTAAAGTCAACATTTTCTCTTTCTTTCAAACATTCAACCAACCCAAACACATGTAGTTTATTAATGTTTGACACACGTAGCCTCCTGAACTGTACTGTCCCACTACACTGATTTAATAACTGACAAAGTGAAAATAGTGACATTTTCAAATGACTGAAAAACACAAACCGTGGCAAATACAACACACTTAATAAAACATAAACGGCTCGTCAGTATAATGAACATGCAAATCAGCCAGCAGAGTATCAGTAACAGACTTTTATTGGTCATTTTTGTAAATCGCACGACTTGCATACCTGTTAAGTTTCATGCCATCTAGTTGGCTCTATAATACAGTGAAGTGTGTGTGTGTGTGTGTGTGTGTGTGTGTGTGTTGAAGAGCCGCTGAGCTAACAGCTGACAGGCCGGGAAAACACACCACACACTACAATTCTGACAGCATACACATAAACTCGGAGAACGTTTTTCTCTCGCGCTTAAATCACTTCTGATAGATTATAACGGCTTTAACACAAACTTTTCTATGTTGTGTGTCACAAAAACACTCCGTAATCCACTCAAAATGCTATTGAAATCCATTTTCGGAGCGCAAACTACCTAATGTAAACGGAAGTTCTTACCATTCCACTGGAACACACTGCTCGCTATGGCGCCCTCCATGGTCTATAGAAAGAGTTTCACTATTTTGGTGAAAACTGTGTTTTTTTTCATGGCAAGGTTTACATTTGCATGGAATTGCTCTTTTTCCAAACTCACGGTGATCCTTGAAAACTGTTATTGTCCCATGTCTAGACTCAAATCAGTTGAAGGGTAATGGTGAAGCCTCGTCTGCCAGGCTTTTCTCCCTAACGTGGAATTAAGAAGGATAAAAATGAAGCGTTCTGGCTGTAACGTATGGACGTTGATCGCTCTTTTGTCCAGACACAAACCCTCAGGACTTTAAGGCAAATGTGGTCTATAAATCTGCAGGTTTCCAGAACTGACTAATGAAAACTAATGGAGTGCTCGTGAATGGATTCATCCATCCTGCTTGTTTTCTCTGACCGGCTCTGTGTCAGATGTAACTGCAGTGCATTGCTCTTCTTTTACTGCTTTTTTTTGGAGATGCAGGATTGCAACAGATGCCAAATGTTAAATGGTACTTTTGGAATAGGCCTGAACAATATATCTTTTGGAGTATCTATATCACGGTGTGTGTATCTGCAATAGTCACGTCACAGGATTAGATTATTTATTAAAGATTACAAGATATTATTAAATATTGTTATTTTTGATTAATGATGAACCTGTAATTTAACTTAAAGCTTGGTCATCCCAGTTGATCTAAATGAATGAAATCTTTCCAAATAGAGCTATTCTGATCATCTGGTGAGATTATATTATTATATATTAATATATATTGCAGTAAAACAAAATATTGCAATGCCAGATTTTTCCAATATCATGCAGCCCTATTTTGCCCCAATTTTAATGTGACAGACAACCATTTTGACATTTTTAAATGTGAATCCTTCAAAAACGGTACAATTTTTATCAAAAATAAACCTTAAACTGTTTCAGATTTTAGTCTTATGTATTATTTAATACTGTTGATGTCTTTGCATGGTTATATTTTTTATTATTATTAAAAAAGTCAACAATTTATTTGTAAAATGTAAATTGGATCTGGTTTTGCCATGAAATAGCCAGAGAAGCTGACATGGCAATAAATCCTTAACTCTTTCTTTGTTTTGACATGCAGGATTGCAACAGAAACCAAATGCTAAACATACTTTTGCAATGCCCCGTTTGTAATGATATCAGACAACCATTTTTATCTTTTATAGGACATTTTTAAATGTGAATTTTTTTTAAAAACTGGTATTTATTTCTAATAAAATTAAACTGTTTTAGATGTTAGTTTTGTGTATTATTTATTGATGTTGATGTCTTTGCAAAATTGTTTTTTATTATAAAAAATAGGGGTGAAATGGATCACGGCTGATTCGTGATTTGTACTGATCACAACCCATGATTTGGAACACAAGTGATTAATACATTTTATTTACTTGTAGATTAATCCTAAATTTGTAACGATCACAGAGAGGTCGCCTCTCGCGTCATTAAAATCGCATGTATGAAAGCATTTAGGCTTTCCTGTAAAATATACTGTAACAATGACTGAAGAAGTTGTGGAAGGTTATTCAATTTCAATTCAATTCACCTTTTATTTGTATAGCGCTTTTACAATGTAGATTGTGTCAAAGCAGCTTCACATACAAGATCATAGTAAATTAAAACAGTGTAGTTTAGTTTTCAGAGTTTAAGTTCAGTTCAGTTGAGCTCAGTTCAGTGTGGTTTAATAATCACTACTGAGATTCCAAACACTGAAGAGCAAATCCATCAATGCACAGCTCTACCGATGCCAAACCATGCAAGCCAGTGGCGACAGCGGAGAGGGAAAAAAACTTCACCAATTGGCGAAAGTGAAGAATTAAAAAACCTCGAGAAACCAGGCTCAGTTGGGCATGACCATTTCTCCTCTGGTCAAACAGCTGCAGTCTAGGCGCCGGAGGCTGGAAGCTGGACCTCGTCTGTCCCTGGAGCCTCACAGCAATCAGTCTCATGCTCTCCACTCTTCCATGACCACCACAGTAGCTGCTCTGGATACGGCCTGGTCCAGGATTATGGAAACCTTGGGATCCTCTCGTCACTGGTCTTGAATCGCATCAGTGGGGCTGCATAGTCTATGAGGGCCTCTTGATGAGTATCCCCAGGTGAAAATAGAGAATAAAGAGAATAATTAGCGTAGCTGCTGTTCACCGTGTATATAAACGAGATGCAGAAACCTGTGTGGAGCACATTCATGTATCATACCGCTAAGTGATGCACTGAGTGTATGCTTTACTAAACAGATAGGTCTTTAATCTAGTTTTGAATTGGGAGAGTGTGTCTGAGCCTCGGACGTTATCAGGAAGGCTATTCCAGAGTTTAGGAGCTATAAATGAGGAGACTCGACCTCCTTTACTTGACTTTGCTATTCTAGGTACTACCAGAAGCCCTGAGTTTTGAGATCTTAAAGAGCGAGTTGGATTGTAAGGTTGGTTCGATAAACAGGAGCTAGATTATTTAAAGCTTTTATATGTAAGAAGCAATATTTTAAATTCAATATGAACCTTAACAGTCAGCCAGTGTAAGGGTTTCATGTTATGCGGGATGTGGTGAGTTTTATTAAAGGTGTTTTCTGTCACTACTTGTTTAGCCTGCATTAATGGATTCAGTGTAAGCTGCATGATTAATCAATAAAATATCGAGACCTCAACACCTACACAAATTATAAATGATGGTGATTTGTATACGTTTATTAATCCTAAGAGATTTAGTCTTTTAATCTTTAGTTACAAACAGTTAAATATCACAGCAGTACTGGGAGAACAGTTTATAGTTTAGATAAAACCACTGAAGTTTATAGTAAAGATTAAAATTGCCGTCATATGCGTTTAAAGGCGCTCAAAAATGAAAGTTGTAGGCAGAAATTACATTATTTAACCAGTAGGTGGCTAGTAGGTGCCACTGAATAATTCTTCAAAAATGATCATCTAGCAATGAAACGTGAAGTTTTATAAGTGAATAACTCAATTATGTATTAAAAATAAGACTAATATATATATATATATATATATATATATATATATATATATATATATATATATATATATATATATATATATGGGTTGTACAAATGATAAAGTTAGATTTCCACATTTAATGTCATCAGTAACAGTAGTAGTGAATTTTTCACAGTAGTGAATATTTTACTGTTTATTTTTATTCAGCTGATGATTTCTTTATTTTATGTTTAATAATTTTACAGCTTCTAAATTCTGTTTGTCAAAACCAAATGTGTCTTGCAGTGTAATAAATGGAAAGCAAATGACATTTGTCTCCTCCACTTTTTGGCTGATCCAAAAAATGCTCCGATCCGTGAATAAAAAACCATAATGTGATCTGAACCGTGAGTTTTGTGATCCGTTACACCACTAATAAATAAAATCGTCCTTTTTTTTTAATAAAATGTTGTAAATTGGATGTGGTCTTGCCATGAAATAGCCAGAGAAGCTGATATGGCAATAGATCCTTAACTCTCTTTCTTTTGACATGCAGACCACTTGAACAGGCCACAGTGATTCTTTGAGCATATGCTGACACACGTGCGCACAAACAAACACGCTTTGGTGGAATATACATCACGGCGGGCCTGGAAATCACAAATTAATCCTGGAAACAGATATCTTGTGTGAAATTCCGTTTCCTGCCTGTAAGGGAAATGTTTTGAGTGTATGGCGCCAATCAATTCAGAAGCCAGGAATTCAATGATCGCCGGTGATTACTGCCGTAAATTGCATTTCATCTTTGATTTGATACGGGCAGGATTAGTTGTGAATTATTAGTGTTGTCAGTGATATGAGTGGGCAGGGGCTCAAGAAGCTCTCACACACACACACACACACACACACACACACATTGGTGGTTTACGAGGACTCTCCATAGGCATAATGGAATTTATGCTGTAAAAACTAGGCCTGTCACAATCAGTATGTCGTGCAATACTCCAAGTACAAGTAAAATACAGTGTAAAATACCTCAATTGTTGAATATACCGTCAAGGCCGAAATGTTTCATACCTTTGGCAAATTCTGACTAAAAGTTACTTTTATTCAACCAGGAACTTTTGTTTGGACCAGAAATGACCCAGACTTCTCCCAAAAGATAATAAGACTATGTACAATATGCCACAATAATCAACATACCGTGCAATACTTTAATAACCTCAATTTTTGGTCTTGCAATATATTTTTATTTATAAATTCACAAACGATATTAAAACCATTTTGCAAGGACATTCACATTCTACCTCACCAGTGTAAAAGTTAATAATTAGACATTCAATAGGCTATATAACAGGATATTTACCTTTTTAATGTCAAATTACCAAATCATAATGACCTTAAGAATAAAAATCTTTAGTCCCTTGAAAGTGTTTATGGCTATTTGCAATATTTTGTCAGTGGCATAAAATGATCTTAAAATGACAATAATATCGCTCATCGCAACGATTTCTGTGACCATATATTGCACAACAAAAAAATTCTTTATCTTGAAAAGATGCTTATTATATGGCCCTACCCAAAAACACAAGCCACACAGGAAACATGGCTCAATTTTAATGCCAAAGGACTCAATTAAGTATATATATTTAAAGCATTTAATCACAAAGACAAGGCATGTCCTCATACACCACACCAGTGTTGTAAATCTTAGCTCATGCTCATGCCATTATACAAATATTTGTTCTGGTAAACCACCCAAACCAGCACACACACTGTTATTGGTGGTTTATGAGGACTCAACATAGCCATAATGTATTTTATATTGTAAAAATTAGGCCACAATAATCAATATAAACTTATAAACAATATATAAACTTATCAATACTTCTGTAATACTTGGACATGACTAGGCCCACACGGAATCTGAGCGTGCAGAATTCTGCTGAATTTTTTTAGCCCATCATTGATTCTGTTTATTTACTTGAATAAATGTGTGTACATTTATATTTATTCTGTATTTAAATTAATTTCATTTTATATATTGACTAACATGACAGTGTTCACATGATTCATTCATAATACTGTTTGTAATATTTTCTGTCCTCTAGTAGATATATTATGAGGCTATGTTTACCAAATGAAGTGGATCTAATTGGATTTGCATTAACATTAAATTAAAGGGCACCTATGGTGAAAAATCTACTTATCAAGCTGTTTGGACAGACATATGTGCATGTATGGTGTATAGACTGTCATATTGGGGTGATATAAGCACACCCAGTGCTTTTTTTTCAATTTAGCAACATAAAAAACGGTGGACCAATTGGAGCGGTTTTCAAATCATGTGTACTTCTCATTGAGTCTACCTTATACTTCAGTCGTTTGCATTTCTCGTGATCCCAGAAGCTCCCTGTTATCTTAACTAGCATGTGGGTGCCGCGGACCGCTGCAGAAACCTATGTTTAGAATTCAAAAATGCGTGGCGCGACGATTTGGGACACTTCATGCT